>NC_134857.1:72342392-72599892 GCF_049852395.1 Peromyscus maniculatus bairdii
ATCTATCTATCTATCTATCTATCTATCTATCTATCTATAATCTACCTATCTCATAAGTATCCTCATTCATAGAGCTTTAGCTGCAAAGAACTGTTGGAAACAACATGGGAGAAAGAGAATGGACAGAATGTTCTGGATCTCCTCTGTATCCAGTAGATGGTGCTACAGACACATCTCACCTGCTTCCAGACCAGGAATGAGTTTCAGTTTATTCTTGAAGAGCAAATTTTCAGTTTGGGGAAGCAATTTATTTCAGCATCTAATTCTTTTATATAATTAGAAGCTCTGAATGTGATTTGAGGTTGGCTTTTTAATTTTTCTTTTTCTTTTTTTATTTCCCGGTTTTTCTTTTCATTTTACATACCAACCACAGTTCCCTCTCCCTCCCCTCCTTCCACTCCTCCCCACATCCCTCCTCACCCCCCATCTACTCCTGAGATAGAGTAAGTCCTCCCATGGGGAGTCAACAAAATCTGGCATATCAAGTTGAGGCAGGACCAAGCCCCTCCTCCCTGGATCAAGGCTGAGCAAGATAACCCCCCATAGGGAATAGGCTCCAAAAAGTCAATTCATATATTAGGGATAAATCCTGGTCCTACTGCCAAGAGTCCCACAAACTGCCCAAGCCACACAACCATCACCTGCCTTCAGAGGGCCTAGTTCGGTCCCATACAGGTTTCCCAGCTGTCAGCCCAGAGTCCGTGAGCTCCAACTAGCTCGGATCAGCTGTCTCTGAAGGTTTCCCATCATGGTCTTGACCCTGGCTAATATAATCCCTTTTCATTCTTTCATAATTACACACACAGATACATTTTGTTCATTGTCACTCTCTTTGCCCTTCCATTCCCCTCTCTTCCACTAAAACTCTTCTTCCCACTTCTTCCCACCACCAACTAACTAACTACTACTAACCCATCACCTACTAACTTCAATTTATGGCCTGATTCATGCTTGCACGAACATGAATTGGAGGTTATTTATTGGAATATGGACAACTTCTCAATGGTTATACTACTGGAGAAAATGGCACACACACGTGCACGCACATGCACACACACACACACACACACACACACACCCCACAGTAACTTCACATAGTCCCTCAGTGAGGGGTGACCTTCATAAGCCTTTCCCCCATGCAAGGTGAAATGGTAACGGGTCCAGTACTTGTAACCACACCTGTGGTGAGTTCCTGAATGGAATGGCTGTATCATGTCCAGAAGACACTACTTCATCTCCAGACTCTGTCTCTTAAGTTCTTTCTATACAGGGAGCAAAATTCTATCCCCAAGAATTATTTCCAAAACTCTACCTTTTCCAAAACACAGTGCCTGCTCACCACTTCCTAAGAATATGTAGATGGAGTTTAAATTGTGCTTCATTAATAGTGAGTTTGAAGTAAGACACATCATTTAAAGAAATTCTGTATATCAGCACACAGTGCACTCTGCCTTTGCAAAAAGGATAAAATAATGTCTTTTCTCATCTCAACATATCAAAAGCACTAAAAAACTAGATCCTGGCACATACCATAAAAACCTTTTCTCATACAAAGCATGGTAGCAACATCCCATAATACCAACATTTATAAGGGGAAAGCAAGAGAATTGAGATTCAAGGCCAGCCTGAGTATATAGCACGCTCTAGGATAGTCTGGGCTATGAAACCTTGTCACTGACAGAAAGAAGGGAAAGAAGGAATGGAAGGATCTTTTCTCTTGAAGCCTGTTATCAATAAAAAAGGAAAGCATTAACTAAAATTATAGGGGAGAAGTTTCTTTGCCCAACCTTGCTACTGTGAAGTACACACTAAGGAATTCGTGAACCTTAGCTTTTGAACCTCCAGGACAACCTGACTAAAATCTCACACTGGTAATATTTAATATAGAAAGAAAAGAGCCACAGCACAATTTCAATAGGAACCTTGTTTTTGCTATATGAACCAGGAAATAACACTTGACAAAATGTATCTTGATAAGGACATTCAGAAAACAAAGCACTGGAAGATCAAGCATAGGGCACATGGCAGCCCCTATACTATCCAGACAACAAACTATTTCAGAAAGAACACACTGACTTTTCGGTTAGTTTCAGATGTTAAAGTTTTCCTTACTTACATCAGGTCAAAATATATTCCCTTTTCATGAGTAACATTGCTCTGTCTTCTTTTCATACATAGTAAACAATAGGTATGTGAGAGTCAGCAGCTCTGTTGTGCCACACATCCCAGCCTTATTCTCTCTGTGAGATTCTGCTCTCCTGGAAGACCTTCCCGACAAGTGAATGAAGTAAGAGGTGGTAACTGTGACTCTTAGGCCATCACAAGCTCACCACAGTTCATGTAAGGCCACAGACCACAAAGCACTGGTTCTCAACCTTCCTAACACTATGACCCTTTAATACAGTTCCTTACGTTGTGGTGACCCCCAATCATAAAATTATTTCATTGCTACTTCATAACTGCAATTTTGCTACTGGTATGAACTGTAATGTAAATATCTGTGTTTTCCAGTGGTCTTAGGTGACCCCTGTGAAAGGGTCATTCAACCCTCCAAAGGGGTTGTGACCCACAGGTTGAGAACTGAACTGCTGTCATAAAGGTTGTTTCCTACACTTACAACTGGTTGAAAGAGTATATGACATACAGAATTCTAAAATCAGTGTCCATAAGTAAATGTCTTTCCAAACACAAACCTTCTATACAAATACCATCTAGGGGGCTGGAGACAAGGCTCAGAGGTTAAGAATACTTATAAGCTGCCCTGCCTGAGTTCCCAGGATTTGATCCCTAGCATCCCCATGGCAGCTCACAATTATTGATAACTCCAGTTCTGAAGGAACCAACACCCTCATCTAGCCTTCATGGGCACCAGACACATAGACATATATGCAGACATAACATCTATTTTAAAATAAAATAATCTTAAAATACATTATTTATGACTGCTTTTATGCTAGAATAGAATTGAATAGCTGCAAGAAAGATCATTTGGCCTACAAATCTGATTATATTTGCTGTCTAGCCATTTATAGAGAATTTGCTGACACCTCATTTAGAAGAACACTGGCCTCAAAGGCATGTTCATCTGCAACAGCCCTCCTTACAACTCTTTCCTGCCTCTGAAATAATAACTCTTCATTCAGCAAATTCCACCTCCCCTTCACTCCCACAGCCTCAGTCACACCTTTAAGAAGGTCATTGCTCTTATGCTGTGTGACAACCTGACCCAAATCAGGCATCCAAGGAAGCACAACTGGGAAAGAGACACTGACTTGTCACCCTCTGGGTAGTTTCCAGGGAGAAAAAAAACAAAAAACAGTCTAATGATAGTTGAATTTGGAATCATGTAATTTGTCATTTGCCAATAATTGCTACCACCTCTTCTCAAATTTGATGACTATATTACACTCATTTTAGGTTCATTTAGCTTCAGATATCTTCAATAAAATTTGTTATCTGTTCACAATGGATGGAATTTGGGGACAAGCTCAAGAGTGAGCAAAGAGTAGCTTGTTAATTCTTAATAATAAGATTCAACTGATATCCGTGTGAAATTATGTCTTCTACACCAAATAAGGCAAGAAAATAGAGAGATCCTAGTTCTGAAAAAAAAAAAGGTATAGGTTGGTCTGTGCAGAGGTCTGAAGGCATGCCCTGATCCTTTTTTAATTCAGCTCAAACTGGCAAATGTTTCTTGGGAAGCTTTACACACCAAGTAATAGCCTAGTTCTCTAGCTGACACAGGGATTAGTAATGCCCAGTTCCTGTTCTGCAGGAGTCATAGTCTAGAAATTATATAAGGCATAGAAAAATATTTGTGTGAAGAAATAAGTTACTAGCAAATCAAATAATTAGTGATGGATGTTTCTTTCTAGTACATTTACAGGTACTGTAATTTTTCTTTCTCTCTAAGCATTTTCAACTTTCTAGTTTGGAGGTTGAGCTAATGGCTCAGTCACTAAAATGCCTACCACACAACTATGAGGACTGAAGTTCAGATCCAGCATCCAAGCCAAAAACAAAAAACAACAACAAAAAAAAAACAGGCATGGTCACAGGGCACCTGTAATCCTAGCATGGGGGAGGAGCAGACTGCCCAGAGCTCACTGTTTAGGCAGTATAGCTAATTACTGACCACTGGCTCCAGTGAGAGACCCTGTCTCAAAAGACAAGATGAAATGTGATGAAGGAAGATGCCTGAAATTGACCTCTAGCTTCTACAAGCAAATAGACACACACACACACACACACACACACACACACAATTTTTGTATCTTCTATTTTTTACAGTGTTAATAATAATAAAGTGGTTTGGCTGGGCAGTGGTGGCACATGCCTTTAATCCCAGTACTCGGAAGGCAGAAGCAGGGGGATCTCTGTGAGTTTGAGGGCAGACTGGTCTACATGAGATCCAGGATAGGCACCAAAACTACACAGAGAAACCTTGTCTCAAATAATAATAATAATAATAATAATAATAATAATAATAATAATATGATTTGAAAAACTGTAAAATATTATAGTTAATATAACTATAAAATCAGAATGGGGAGATAGCTCAGCCAGTAACATGCTTGCTTCACAATCATCAAGACGAGAGTTCGAGCTCTAGAGGAAGAATAATGGGTGTGATGGAACATGTCCGTAACCGCAGCTCCCTGGAAAGGAAGACAGGAGGAACCCTAGCTAGCCAATGCAGGCTAATGGTGAGTTCCAGACCATTGAGAGATCCTGTCTCAAAGAAGGTGGAAGAAACATTAAGATGAGGTTTAGTGACACTTGCTTTTAATCCCAGCACCCAGGAAAGCAGAGAGAAATAGATCTCTACAAGTTTAAGACCAGCCTGATTTATGTAGCAAGTTCCAGCTAGGGCTACAAAGTGAGATCCTGTGTCAAGAAAACAAGAAAATGGAAGATGGAAGGCATTACTGATGATGACACCCAAATTTGTCTTCCAGCCTACACACACACACACACACACACACACACACACACACACACACACGCACGCACGCACGCATGCACGCACGCACGCACGCACACGAACCCATGTATTCACACATTAACTTGAAAATCATGGACAAATTATGATTCTCTCTTGAGTAATACTTGAAACATTTCTTACAGAAAGGCCAAAGTTAATTGTGAAGAATAGCAACTCAGTAGATAGATCCTGCTAAAAGGTAATCTAAAGGGAAAAAAAGATGAAATAGCATGATATATTGAAGTCATTAACTCCAGATGGACATAAAAGTAAATATATATGTATAGAAACAATGGAACTTAAGAGAAGCCACAGGCAAGATCATGAGGGACTTAGAGAACATATGCTTCTTGCTATGGTTATATGGTAGTTAAAATGAAAGGGACATTCACGAATTGTAAGTTAGATAAGTTGAGTTAGACAAACAGATGAAAAGAAGAGCCTCTCTACAGCCACTACTGACTCCCAAGAGGTGATAAAGTCATGGCTGGAAACTCTTACATAAAACTAGTTTGAAATGGGTGCATCTGACTAAGTGATATTTCAGGTTTCTTCTAAACATCAAATTCCATGATTTTTTTGACATTTAAGTTCTCATGTCATTCCATTCAACGTCTATTAAAGTATAATGCTGACTGTCAATGCGGTATTACATAGTTGGGTGCATACACACACACACACACACACACACACACACACACACACACACACACACAAATTAAAAAAATTAAAAAAGAAAACCCTTTCTGCAAAGTGTCCTGGGAGTCTGACAGGTGGGGCTGATACTAGCCCAGATTTGGGAACTGCTATTGCAATCTCAAGTTAACATGTAAGGAAGTAAGAAGATAAACACCTGGGAGGTGCAGATGGAGAAGGAGCTGGACTTGTTTAGGAGTGAACTAGGACATCTCAAAGAAAGCAACTCCTCCCTAAGATGCACCATCATTGTCTCTATAAAAAGACCAGTGTTTCCAATGAGCAGCACCCTGCAAGCAACATCAATCTCTGTCCTGCTGTTCCTCTGGTGACTTAGGTAAGTGAGCAGTTTCAGTTATTCTCCATATTTAGGTCTATTAAATACTAAAGTAAACATTACACTTGAAAGCTTATTTTTTAGTAAATTATGGTGAACTTTGATATAAAACCACACTGTTTATAGTACCTATTTGAGATCTTTCCTTGAGAGTTTAGGAACCTAGTAATCCCTGGCAGTTTGCCTCTTTTTCTCTCTGCAGTATAAGCAGAAAGCCTGAGGAACAGCCCAACATGAAGAATGAAAACATTCTTCTGATAGACACTTCCTCGGCTCCTATCACTTAACACTGTGGTTGGCTTTGCTCATTTTTTCTACTTTATTTATCCTGGAAAATTTTGAGAATCCGAGTCAGCCACTAGGTATCTTTGGGTAGATTTAGGCATACTCTATAGAGGATATGTCTGTCCCCTATAGTGCGATGGTTGAGACCTAGAAAGCAACTAAGGAGTTGATGGATGAGCACATTCAGGTTTGCTATAGTTTAAGAATAAATCAGGGAGCCCAACACAGAAAGTCTCCTCTGTGTTCATTCAGGAATTGAAGTAAGACATCGGGCTTTTGCTCTAATTTCATCACTCTCTTGCTACATATCTGGAACAAGTTATTCAACTCCAGATTCATTCTCAATTAGTACAGAAAGAAAATTAATCATGCCTGATAATTACTACAAATGACTGGAAGTATTTATGTGTTTCAGCATTAAGCGATGGATCTCTTGTTCCCCCATGTAGGTTAACTTCAATTTGCAACAAGATGCCTAAACTCCTGCAAGGCATTGTCACGGTCATCGATATTTTCTACAAATATGCCAATGAACATGGGGAATGTGACATGTTGAGCCAAAAAGAGATGAAAGAACTTCTGGAAAATGAGTTTCACCAAATTCTGAAGGTAAAAACTCTATAACAGAACTGAATTCTGAAGCAATTCTCTAATTTACCCTACCTTTTGTTTATATGTCAAATAACCAAGAGGACTCTCCTATTTGGTAAAAGAGAACTGAATTTGGCACACTTGAAATGCCATAAACCATTGACTAATAATGTTTCTATAACATTATTGAGTTAAAATTATCCTACCAAAGAACAGGAAAATTCATATATTTAATTTTTTCTGTCTGTGAGAGCAATTCTTATGACCCTCAGAAAATATGCAAAATATATGGAATTCATATTCTTACATTTTGTTCTCTTTAGTGCAGAGTCTAAATCACTGCCTATTTCTGGGGTTCTGGTAATCTAAGGCCTCTTAAGTTCAGGAAATTTGTATTAACCTATAAATCACTAAAAAGGAAAAAAAAAAACTTAAAATGATCAGCTCTGGAAATAAACATGTGGGACTTAAACCCAGCCTTAAATTCAAATGCTTACTGCATGTAATTGGATTACTATGGATCTCTTATGTCACATATGACTAGCACCCTTACCCTCTAAACTCATTCCTTCTCTTTTAGCTCAATATAGAATCCTAGGATTAGTATTGATTTCCTCAGTCTTAGAAGACACTGTCACCTGCTCATCTCTATTCAGTTCATAAAGAGACTTCTAAAACATTCCACTTCTCTCCATCAAAACCACTAGTCCTCTGGTTCAGGCTACCCTCTATTCTACTCTCACCATATAAAGTCCCCAGTTAGTCTCATCTTCTCTTAATATAAAAGTCAAAGTTCCTCAAAATGATTTAAAAATTATGATCTAGTCTCTATTTAACTCTGTAGCTGAATGTCTTTACTCCTTGTACTTAATCTAGCACTCCTGAATTTCTATCAGTTCTTTAAATAAATCCTACTTCTCTTCCCTTTCACCCTTTATTCATATTATCACCTTTATCTGCATCTTCTCCCTAGTCTTTCCTCCTGCCTCTTTCTTCACTTAGCTAATTCTAATTCATCCTTCAAAATATCATAACATCATATTCTTTCATTAACCTTTCTTGAATCATAATTTGTGCCCCTTTTTTGCACTCATATTAGTTATAAGAATTTATACACTTGCATAGCCTTTACTTTTTAAATTTTATTCATTTGCTCATTTTTATTATAACAGGGTAATATAGTCAGGCCTTAGTCATAGCTACTTGCTATGTAGCTGAAAATGACCTTGAACTCCTGATCATAGTACCTCCACCTCCAGAGAGATGGGATTATGGGCATGTACCATAGTTTGCAGTATAACCACTGAAATCCTTCACTGATTTAGACCCTCCATAAAACAGTGCTAGGCAGACAGTAGCTACACATGCCCCACCCCCAAAATATATCTGATTTAAATTCTATAATTAGCAAATTAACTAACTGGACAACAAAAAATTATATATTCGTGCAGATGTCTGCAATTATTATTTATACATTAACTAATCATCCTTGATTAAACACTGACCTTCCTTTCTTCTTCTTTTTTTTTTTTTTTTTTTTTGACAAGACCTTACGTTTTATTCCAAGGAACCCAAGAACTTGCCACACAATGCACACTTTTCAGGGTCATACTTACATGGCCTCCAAAGTACTGGTCTCAGCTACTATCTTAACCAAAAGTGATTGGGCCACTTGCTCCCTTGAACCTTTCAATTGCATCCCCTCCTGGCTAATTCTTCTTGGAAATAATTGACTGCTTGACAGCTTGCTAGCTAATCTCTCTCTCTCTCTCTCTCTCTCTCTCTCTCTCTCTCTCTCTCTCTCTCTCTTTCTTCTTCTTCTTCTTCTTCTTCTTCTTCTTCTTCTTCTTCTGTGATCAGTTTCAAACTGATTTATTAAATATTCACAATAGTATAGACTTCTCCCAAAGGGTAAACCAGATTTACAGTCTACAGTTACAAAGCCTCCATTTCTATATTATTCCTTTACAGAACCCAGATGATCCAGAAACTGTAGATATCATCATGCAAAGTCTGGATCGAGATCATAACAACAAAGTGGATTTTACTGAGTATCTTCTGATGATAATCAAGCTGGCTCAGGCTTGTAACAAAATTATTGGCAAAGATTACTGCCAAGCTTCAGGGTCAAAGCAGGGAAATCACAGTCACCATCACCAAAAGGAACAGAGTGAAAAAGATGAAGATGACAAAGAGCAAGATGCCTCTTCAAGTTATTCAAGTTCTAGTGCAGGAGAGAATGATGCTTATTCCAGGGGCTCGAGAGAAAGCAATAAACACAAGTCTGCAAGGACCTCTAGAAAACA
The DNA here is from genome assembly GCF_049852395.1 of Peromyscus maniculatus bairdii. Lineage (NCBI taxonomy): Eukaryota > Metazoa > Chordata > Mammalia > Rodentia > Cricetidae > Peromyscus > Peromyscus maniculatus. The sequence goes on from NC_134857.1 coordinate 72,351,592, forward strand.
AAGGAAGGAGAAACACCAAAATTATGAAGAAAGGACGAAAACAAATTCAAGTCACCTAGAAAATAGTGAGAAATATCAACAAGGCCAAAATGAATCGAGATCAACCCACTCATCAAACCAAAGCAGAAGGGGTATTAGCAAAAGGGAAGATTCTGGCTATACCCAAAATGGCTCTACATTAGAACAGTCTGCTGGCTCCAGGAGACAAGGATCTGGCCAACATCAGTCTTGTGGTAACGGAAAACATAATATTTCATCAAGAGAACCATCAGGTTGGGGCTCCGGACAATCTTCCAACAATGACACAAACAACACAGAGACAAAACAGTCTTCGAGCCAGAGGAGAAATACCTGTGGATCAGGACAACGTTCTGGGTCACAAGAATATGGCACAGCATCACAAACCTCTCATAGCTCCACAGGACAAGGGTATGAACAAGGTCACTCCTCTGGTACTAGAAAATATGGTGCTTCATCAGGACAGTCATCAGGCTTGAGCTCAGGTCACTCCACTTCCCGTGGCACACAAGGATCAGGATCAAGCCAAGCATCTAAGCAGAGGAGAAGCAGTTCTAGCTCAAGTGAGACTTTTGGCTCCCAGCAACATGGGTCTGGCTCAGGAGGATCTTCTGGATGTAGTCATCAGGGATCTAGGCAAGGTCAGTCTTCTGGTAGTAGGGAACATGGTTCTTTCTCTGGACAGTCATCAGGCAGAGGCCAGCAGGTCTCTGGTTATGGGCAGTCTTCCAGCTCTGGCACACACTACTCAGGCTCAAGCAATACTTCTACCCAGAGGAGACACGGCTCTGGGTCAGGACAGTCTTGTGGTTCAGGTCAATATGGTTCTGCATCAGGACAGTCTTCTGGCTCCACAGGCCAAGGGTTTGGACAAGGTCACTCCTCTGGTTCTGGACACTATGGTGCTTCATCAGGACAGTCATCAGGCTTGAGCTCAGGTCACTCCACTTCCCATGGCACACAAGGATCAGGATCAAGCCAAGCATCTAAGCATAGGAGAAGCAGTTCTAGCTCAAGTGAGACTTTTGGCTCCCAGCAACATGGGTCTGGCTCAGGAGGGTCTTCTGGATGTAGTCATCATGGATCTAGGCAAGGTCAGTCTTCTGGTAGTAGGGAACGTGGTTCTTTCTCTGGACAGTCATCAGGCAGTGGCCAGCAGGTCTCTGGTTATGGGCAGTCTTCCAGCTCTGGCACACACTACTCAGGCTCAAGCAATACTTCTACCCAGAGGAGACACGGCTCTGGGTCAGGACAGTCTTGTGGTTCAGGTCAATATGGTTCTGCATCAGGACAGTCTTCTGGCTCCACAGGCCAAGGGTTTGGACAAGGTCACTCCTCTGGTTCTGGACACTATGGTGCTTCATCAGGACAGTCATCAGGCTTGAGCTCAGGTCACTCCACTTCCCATGGCACACAAGGATCAGGATCAAGCCAAGCATCTAAGCATAGGAGAAGCAGTTCTAGCTCAAGTGAGACTTTTGGCTCCCGGCAACATGGGTCTGGCTCAGGAGGGTCTTCTGGATGTAGTCATCATGGATCTAGGCAAGGTCAGTCTTCTGGTAGTAGGGAACATGGTTCTTTCTCTGGACAGTCATCAGGCAGAGGCCAGCAGGTCTCTGGTTATGGGCAGTCTTCCAGCTCTGGCACACACTACTCAGGCTCAAGCAATACTTCTACCCAGAGGAGACACGGCTCTGGGTCAGGACAGTCTTGTTGTTCAGGTCAATATGGTTCTGCATCAGGACAGTCTTCTGGCTCCACAGGCCAAGGGTTTGGACAAGGTCACTCCTCTGGTTCTGGACAATATGGTGCTTCATCAGGACAGTCATCAGGCTTGAGCTCAGGTCACTCCACTTCCCATGGCACACAAGGATCAGGATCAAGCCAAGCATCTAAGCATAGGAGAAGCAGTTCTAGCTCAAGTGAGACTTTTGGCTCCCAGCAACATGGGTCTGGCTCAGGAGGGTCTTCTGGATGTAGTCATCATGGATCTGGGCAAGGTCAGTCTTCTGGTAGTAGGGAACATGGTTCTTTCTCTGGACAGTCATCAGGCAGTGGCCAGCAGGTCTCTGGTTATGGGCAGTCTTCCAGCTCTGGCACACACTACTCAGGCTCAAGCAATACTTCTACCCAGAGGAGACACGGCTCTGGGTCAGGACAGTCTTGTGGTTCAGGTCAATATGGTTCTGCATCAGGACAGTCTTCTGGCTCCACAGGCCAAGGGTTTGGACAAGGTCACTCCTCTGGTTCTGGACACTATGGTGCTTCATCAGGACAGTCATCAGGCTTGAGCTCAGGTCACTCCACTTCCCATGGCACACAAGGATCAGGATCAAGCCAAGCATCTAAGCATAGGAGAAGCAGTTCTAGCTCAAGTGAGACTTTTGGCTCCCAGCAACATGGGTCTGGCTCAGGAGGGTCTTCTGGATGTAGTCATCATGGATCTAGGCAAGGTCAGTCTTCTGGTAGTAGGGAACATGGTTCTTTCTCTGGACAGTCATCAGGCAGTGGCCAGCAGGTCTCTGGTTATGGGCAGTCTTCCAGCTCTGGCACACACTACTCAGGCTCAAGCAATACTTCTACCCAGAGGAGACACGGCTCTGGGTCAGGACAGTCTTGTGGTTCAGGTCAATATGGTTCTGCATCAGGACAGTCTTCTGGCTCCACAGGCCAAGGGTTTGGACAAGGTCACTCCTCTGGTTCTGGACACTATGGTGCTTCATCAGGACAGTCATCAGGCTTGAGCTCAGGTCACTCCACTTCCCATGGCACACAAGGATCAGGATCAAGCCAAGCATCTAAGCATAGGAGAAGCAGTTCTAGCTCAAGTGAGACTTTTGGCTCCCAGCAACATGGGTCTGGCTCAGGAGGGTCTTCTGGATGTAGTCATCATGGATCTAGGCAAGGTCAGTCTTCTGGTAGTAGGGAACATGGTTCTTTCTCTGGACAGTCATCAGGCAGTGGCCAGCAGGTCTCTGGTTATGGGCAGTCTTCCAGCTCTGGCACACACTACTCAGGCTCAAGCAATACTTCTACCCAGAGGAGACACGGTTCTGGGTCAGGACAGTCTTGTGGTTCAGGTCAATATGGTTCTGCATCAGGACAGTCTTCTGGCTCCACAGGCCAAGGGTTTGGACAAGGTCACTCCTCTGGTTCTGGACACTATGGTGCTTCATCAGGACAGTCATCAGGCTTGAGCTCAGGTCACCCCATTTCCCATGGGACACAAGGATCAGGATCAAGTAAGACATCTAAGCATAGGAGAAGCAGTTCTAGCTCAAGTGAGACTTTTGGCTCCCAGCAACATGGGTCTGGCGCAGGAGGGTCTTCTGGATGTAGTCATCAGGGATCTGGGCAAGGTCAGTCTTCTGGTAGTAGGGAACATGGTTCTTTCTCTGGACAGTCATCAGGCAGTGGCCAGCAGGTCTCTGGTTATGGGCAGTCTTCCAGCTCTGGCACACACTACTCAGGCTCAAACAATACATCTACCCAGAGGAGACACGGCTCTAGGTCAGGACAGTCTTGTGGTTCAGGTCAATATGGTTCTGCATCAGGACAGTCTTCTGGCTCCACAGGCCAAGGGTTTGGACAAGGTCACTCCTCTGGTTCAGGACACTATGGTGCTTCATCAGGACAGTCATCAGGCTTGAGCTCAGGTCACTCCACTTCTCAGGGCACACAAGGATCAGGATCAAGCCAAGCATCTAAGCAGAGGAGAAGCAGTTCTAGCTCAAGTGAGACTTTTGGCTCCCAGCAACATGGGTCTGGCACAGGAGGGTCTTCTGGATGTAGTCATCAGGGATCTGGGCAAGGTCAGTCTTCTGGTAGTAGGGAACATGGTTCTTTCTCTGGACAGTCATCAGGCAGAGGCCAGCAGGTCTCTGGTTATGGTCAGTCTTCCAGCTCTGGCACACACTACTCAGGCTCAAGCAATACTTCTACCCAGAGGAGACACGGCTCTGGGTCAGGACAGTCTTGTGGTTCAGGTCAATATGGTTCTGCATCAGGACAGTCTTCTGGCTCCACAGGCCAAGGGTTTGGACAAGGTCACTCCTCTAGTTCTGGACACTATGGTGCTTCATCAGGCCAGTCATCAGGCTTGAGGTCAGGTCACTCCACTTCCCATGGCACACAAGGATCAGGATCAAGCCAAGCATCTAAGCATAGGAGAAACAGTTCTAGCTCAAGTGAGACTTTTGGCTCCCAGCAACATGGGTCTGGCTCAGGAGGGTCTTCTGGATGTAGTCATCATGGACCTAGGCAAGGTCAGTCTTCTGGTAGTAGGGAACATGGTTCTTTCTCTGGACAGTCATCAGGCAGTGGCCAGCAGGTCTCTGGTTATGGTCAGTCTTCCAGCTCTGGCACACACTACTCAGGCTCAAGCAATACTTCTACCCAGAGGAGACACGGCTCTGGGTCAGGACAGTCTTGTGGTTCAGGTCAATATGGTTCTACATCAGGACAGTCTTCTGGCTCCACAGGCCAAGGGTTTGGACAAGGTCACTCCTCTGGTTCTGGACACTATGGTGCTTCATCAGGACAGTCATCAGGCTTGAGCTCAGGTCAGTCCACTTCTCAGGGCACACAAGGATCAGGATCAAGCCAAGCATCTAAGCATAGGAGAAGCAGTTCTAGCTCAAGTGAGACTTTTGGCACCCAGCAACATGGGTCTGGCACAGGAGGGTCTTCTGGATGTAGTCATCATGGATCTGGGCAAGGTCAGTCTTCCGGTAGTAGGGAACATGGTTCTTTCTCTGGACAGTCATCAGGCAGAGGCCAGCAGGTCTCTGGTTATGGTCAGTCTTCCAGCTCTGGCACTCACTACTCAGGCTCAAGCAATACTTCTACCCAGAGGAGACACGGCTCTGGGTCAGGACAGTCTTGTGGTTCAGGTCAATATGGTTTTGCATCAGGACAGTCTTCTGGCTCCACAGGCCAAGGTTTTGGACAAGGTCACTCCTCTGGTTCTGGACACTATGGTGCTTCAACAGGACAATCATCAGGCTTGAGCTCAGGTCACTCCACTTCTCAGGGCACACAAGGATCAGGATCAAGCCAGGCATCTATGCAGAGGAGAAGCAGGGGTAACTCACGGGAGTTTTCTGGCTCCCAGCAATATGGGTCTGGCACAGCAGAGTCTTCTGGATGTTGTGTACATGGTACTGGGCATTTTCCATCTTCTAGTATTGGGGAACATGGTTCTTTCTCTGGACAGTCATCAGGCAGTGGCCAGCAGACCTCTGGTTATGGTCAGTCTTCCAGCTCTGGCACACACTACTCAGGCTCAAGCAATACTTCTACCCAGAGGAGACATGTCTCTGGGTCAGGACAGTCTTGTGGTTCAGGTCAATATGGTTCTGCATCAGCACAGTCTTCTGGCTCCACAGGCCAAGGTTATGGGCAAGGTCACACCTCTGGGTCTGGACACTATGGTGCTTCATCAGGACAGTCATCAGGCTGGGGCTCAGGTCTCTCCACTTCTCAGGGCACACAAGGATCAGGATCAAGCCAGACATCTAAGCCTAGGAGAAGCAGTTGTAGCTCAAGTGAGTCTTTTGGCTCCCAACAACATGGTTCTGGCTCAAGAAAGTCTTCTCAATGTTGTCAACATGGATCTGGGCAAGTTCAATCTTCTGGTAGTAGAGAACATGGTTCTTTCTCTAGACAGTCACCAGTCTGTAGTCAGCATGGATCTGACACTGGTCACTTATCTAGCAGAGGCCAACATTGTTCATCATCTAGACATTTACCATTTTCTGGGCCTTCTCAATATAGCTCAGGTCAGACCTCTAACTGTGGTCAGCATGGTTCTACTTCTTGGCAGTCTTCCTCCTATGACCAGCAACAGCCTGGATCTTATCAGCCATCCTCCTGTAGTCATCATGGTTCTAACTCTGGAGGGTCTTCCAACTTTGGCCAATGTGGTTCTAGCTCAGTAGAGTGTTCTGGATTTGGTAACCAGGTATCTAGTTCAGGTCATTCTACTTACAGCCAACAGGGATCCAATATCAACCAATCTTCAGGCTATGGACAATATAGTCCAACATCAGAACAATCATACTGTGGTAGTCAGTGTGGATCTAATTCAAACCAGTCTTCCTATTGTGGTCAACAAGGGTCTGGTTCAAGTCAGTCTTCTTACTATGGCCAACATGAATGTCCCTCAAATCAGCATTCTAGCCACAGTCAACATAGGGCTGGGTGTAGTCAGAGTTTTAGCTCTGAACAATATGGGTCTGGTTCGTATCCCTCTTCTATCTCTAGACAAAATTGTCCCAGATCTGGTCAATGTCCTAGTTCACCACAATATGGGTCTGATTCATGTCATTCATTTAGTTCTGGATCATGTGGTTCTGGATATGGTCAATATTCTAGTTATGATCAGCCTCAATCAAATGGGAGATGTGGCAACAATTGGCAATCTGGCTGCAGCCCCTCAATTTATAATGAAAATCAATCAATAAGTGTGTATAGGCAAGTAGAAACCTCCTCAGGTTGTGAATTTGGACAATTTACACCTTCACATGCACATAGTAGATCTAATACTCCTGGTCAATTTTCACTTTGCAATGTGGATAATAGACAAGGTGACTCTGACTATCGGAGAATCAGGGAAGGTAACTCTGGAATGAGAAATAGAGGCTTGGATTCTCACAGTTTCAGTAGTAGCACTCCACTCTATGAGTATGTACAAGAGCAGAGACGCTAATTCTCAGAGTGAGTAAGGAACTGAGGTAAAATTAACTTAAATGTTAATTTAAGAAGTAAAAAATTGTTGTAGAACTCATCATGCAATTTCTTTCTCAATATGGACATGTCTGCTCTCATTCTTTTCTTTTAAAATGAAAATTAGCCTATATTCCTTGTTACTGAGTTCCTCTCAAATAATGTATGGTATTTGGCATACTTGTGATCTATCAAAATAGAAAAAATGCTTGGTTTTAGGGAAATTAAGTGTTGAAGATTAACTTCTAGAGTTTGGGTTTATTTGGATTAAGTTTAGAAGAATAATTTAAAGAGTTTGGGGTTTTATTAAGGTGTCTATCTAAAAGATTATTATTTAGCTTGGGATGATGCTAAAGCTAAGCTAGTAGTTTTAAAGGGCAATATATTATTAATCTATTATCATTCCAGTTGTCAAAGCTTCATCTTATGTCAATATACAGTCAGAATTTTAATGTATATTATGTTAGATGGCAAGACATTGTGGGAAAAAGTTATAAAGTATTGGTGGTTTCTATTTTTACCAAAATCACCAAGATACTTCTTTGGTACATTTTAAATCAGTAAGTAAACAAGTGGCATTAAAATTTCCTTTAGATGCTTCTCCCTAGCCACTGGAAAAGGGGTACATGACCAAAGGATCCATATATGGGCCTTAACTTTATTTCATCAAGAAAGATCTTTGTTTTCATTTCTAAGAAACTGTTTCAGATTAGAAAACGTTAGGCACATTATACATGGAAATATAAGTGGCTTACTGGTCCTCCTATGCAGAGATATCATCAATAACCCAATGGAAAGGAAGCTTGCCATTGTTACATAGTTCTTCTTTTGACTGTAATGGATTTGTTTCTAATCTTTCAATTCAAATAACTGGATTGCATTAATATTGACAATAAATTAGTGGTGATTAAATACTAAGATTTGTCTTTCCTCTGCTTCACATCACTTCTTTCACACAAGTGGTCAAAGAAATCAATGCAAGTAGCTATTTCCCAAAGTCCCATAATCTACAGTCAATCCAGATAGAAAGTTTTAAAGTCTCCCAGCACTCTTTACCTTCATCCTCTCCCCACCTGATCCCTACTGTTCCCATGCCCACCCTCATCCAGACCCCTCCCCCAATTCACCTGTGATATCTATTCTATTTCCCCTTCACAGTGAGAATCATGTGCCCCCTCTCACCTTTGCCCTCCTTTTAACTTAGCTTCTCTTGGGCTATGAATTGCAGCATGGTTATCCTTTACTTTACAGCTAATATCCACTTATAAGTCAGTATATACAATACTTGTCTTTCTATATTTGGGTTACCTCACACAGGATGATCTTTGCTAGTTCCATCCATTTGCCTGAAAATCTCATGATGCCATTGTTTTTAACAGCTGAGTAACACTCCATTGTGTAAATGTACCGCATTTTCTTTATCCATTCTTTGGTTGATGGACATATAGGTTGTTTCCAATCTCTAGCTATTATGAATAATGCTGCTATGAACATCGTCAGGGGGTATCTCTGAGATGAGCTAGAAACCTGGTACAATGGAAACTCCTAGAAATCTATAGCTAAGACTCCTAGCAATGGTGGATATGGAGCCTGAACCAGTCATCTCCTGTAACCAGGCAAGACTTCCCCTGGAGGGACTGGAACCCTAACCCAGTCACATACATAACCTTTGACCTACAATTTGCCCTTCCTACAAGATATGCTGGGGTAAAAGTGGTGCAGAAATTATGGGAGCAGCCAACCAATGACTGGCCCAGCTTGAGACCCATATCATGAGAGGGAGCCCACTCCTGACACTGCCTGGAGGGCCAGGACCCAGAGGCTGAACAGCCCAGAGACCTAGGATAGAGCCAAACATGACTGGCAAAAAATAAAAAGTCAACAAAATGATTCCTGATGACATTTTGCTATACATTACATTCACAGATTGTTGTCTAGCATAATCGTTATCAAAGAGGCTTCACCCAGTTTCTGACGGAAACAGATGCAGAAACCCACAGACAAACATTAGATGTAGCTCAGGGAATTCTGTGGAAGAGGGGGAGGAAGAATTAGGGGAGTCAGGGGGGTCAAGGACATCACAAGAAAACTGACAGAATCAACTCACCTGGGTGCACAGGGGCTCACAGAGACTGAACCGCCAACCAGAGAGTCTGCATGGACCTGACTTGGGCCCTCTGCACATATTTTACAGTTATGTAACTGGATCTTGTGGGACTCCTAACAGTGGGAGCAGGGACTATCTCAGACTCTGTTACCTGCTTTTGGGACCCTTCCTTCCTACTGGGTTGCCTTATCCAGCCTTAATAGGAAGGGAAAGGAAAGGAGAGGAGAGGAGAAGAAAGGAGAGGAGAGGAGAGGAGAGGGGAGGGGAGGGAAGGGCAGGGGAGGGGAGAAGAAGATAGGAGAAATATTAAAGAAAGAAATGTTAATGGGGCCCTCCAGGACCAGCCCATGCTCCACATCCTGTGCCCTGGCCTAGTGATGACGACTCCGCCTGCTCCTATTCTGCCTACACCCTCCCCAGTTCCCACACCCAAGCCAACTTTTAGGCTGAGAGTCCCAGCCTAGTCTGAAGAGCTTTATACCATTCCCTATCTGCAGGCGTGGACCCAGTGGCAAAACTTCTGTGCCAGGCGTGGGTGTTGGGTTCACCAGATTCTATCCTATTCATGCTATATCAAACCTCCAGACTTAGCCTAGGTCACACATCCTATATGCTAATCCAGTCTAGTGAGTCTCCTGGACTCTACCCAGCCTGTATCATATCTAACCTCCATGCCTATCCTGGGATATATACTTGTGTGCTGGCAAAGCCTGATGAGTTCCTAGAATCTCAGTTGTTCATCCTATCCCCAATCCTCAGGTCGAGCCTCAGTCACACAGTTAAGTCCCTAGAACATCCATGCCATACCAAATCTTCATCTCTGTTCCACAGCCTGTATACCAGCCTAAGGGGGTGAGTGAATTATCCAGCCTACCAATGGAATCCTCATATTCCCAGCTAAATCTTGAGTAGTATGGATTGCACATCAGACAAATGAGATCCATCCAGTTGTCCTACTCACACATTTTCTTGTTTAATACAGAACTGGACTCAGTCTAGTAAAACATCAACTCTGAGTGTCTGAAGGATCAACCTACCAGTTCCTCATAGTTCCTCATACCTGCTCTGAAATCAACCAATCCGGGACAGAAACAAAATAAGCCAAAGCTCACATCAAACACACCACCAACAGCATGCCAAGTCTCATCCCAAAAACACTAATATGAAAGGCCAAGACAGTCTGTCAACAAATGGCAGGGCTGTTTCCTTGAGAAGATAAACAAGATCATCAGATCACTGGCCTAACTAACCAAAGGAAAGAAAGAGCACAAGTGAACACAATCAGAAATGATGAGGCAAACATGACAACAGACACCAGTTCAGAACATTATAAAGGAAAATGCTTTTTAAAAGTACTTATTTTAGTTTTTGAGATTATAATATAATTATATCATTCCCCCCTTCCGTTTCCTTCCCCCTCCAACCCTCCTATATATCCCTCCTTGCACTCTTTCAAATCCACGGCCTTTTTTTTATTAATTGTTGTTACATGCATGTATATTCCTAAATACATAAATAAAACTTGCTTAGTCTGTACAATGTTGCTTGTATGTTTTCAGGGCTGACCGTTTGGTAGTGCTAAACCAGTTGGTGTGATCTTCCCTGGGGAACACTATCTCTCCCACTCTCAGCATTCCTTAATTTCCTGCAGCTCTTTGTGTAGGATTGAGGCCTTGTGGTCTCTACCCCATCCATATTTGCATGTCTATCATTGCCCCTTTCAGGTCAGGTTTGGGCAGTCCTGCTGGTGAGACTTTCTGAGTGTAACTTCTACATTCCTAGGAGACACACTCTCACATCAAATTCCCTGATCCCCTGGCTCTTACAATCTTTCTGTCCACTCTTCAGTGATCTTTCCCAAGCCTTGGGTCCAGGAGTTGCTTTGTAGATGGATTAATTGGGACTTGATTGGTTATGGTTTCCATAATGGTTTCCATCTGTGGCACAGAAAGCTTCTTTGATGAGGGGTAAGGATCACACTTACATGTGAGTATGAGGATAAATATAGTGTGGTTAGAAATGTTTTAGGAAAGTTGTAGCTATAGGTTCTCTTCCAAATTCTCTACTATGGGCTTCCTTTTCACTTAATTGTTTAATTAGATGTGCAGAAGCTTGTTTTATGAGGTCCCACGTGTGAATTATTGATCTGAATTCCTGTGCAATGGAGTTCTTTTCCGAAAGTCCTTTCCTACACCTATATCATGTAGGGTACTGCCTAGTTTTCTTCCAGTAGTTTCCCTGTCTCATGTTTAGGTCTTTGATTCATTCTACTCAGCAGCATTCCATCATGTCTCTACAATAAGACCACATCTTGTGACATAAAACAAATCCTTACAAGTTCAAAAAGTTTGAAATAGTTTTGTTTATCCTATCTGACCATAATACAATAAAACTTAAAATTGACAGCAAACAAGTTTCTCGTAGATACAAAAATCCATAGAGATTAAACAATTCATTGCTAAATGATGAATGGGTCAAAGAAGAAATCACGAAAGAGATAAAAAAAATTTTCTGGAACTAAATGAAAATCACAACACAGCAAAACCTCTAGGACATATTTAAATCAACTCCATAGGGTAAACTTACAGCTGTAAATGTCTACATTAAAAAAATTAGAAAGAACATAAATTAAAAATTTAATGATGCAACTCAAACTTTGGAAAAAAATAAGAACTAACCAAATCCCAAACCAGTTGAGGGCAAGGAATAATAAAAATCAGACCAGAAATTAATGTAATAGAAATGAAATAAGTAATGCAAATACTCAACAAATCTAAGAGCTGGTTCTTTGAGAAAATAAAGATTGACAGATCCTTGTCCCAACTAACCAAAAGAAAGAAAGAGAGGACCATCACAAAACCAAGAAGCCAACAACCTAAACAGACACGCAACAAATGAGGACATTGAAATAGTAATGAAAAGCCTTGCAGCTAAAAAATTCAGGGCCAGATGGGTTCATAGCAGAGTCTACCAGACTCTCAAAAAAGATCCACAGCCAAACCTTAAACTATTTTTAAAAATTGAGAGGAGCACTGCCAAACTCCTTTTATGAGTGTTTTCCTTACAAGTATAGTGTGCACCCCATGTGCTCCTGGTGCCCATGGAGTCAAAAGAGGGTACTGGATCCTCTGGAACTAGAGTTAAGGACAGTTACATTGTGGGTGCAGCAAACAGAATCCAGGTCCTCTGCAAGAGCAGTGAGTACTCTTACTCGATAAGCCATCCCTCCAGACCTTATTCTATCCTTAAAATGAAGGAATTAGTGTCATTTACAACCTCGAGGATGAACCTAGAGGACATCATGCTAATTGAAATAAATCAGGACACAAGAATACAGTTAATTAATACACAATTTCACTTAGTGGAATCTTTAAAAGTTGGACTCACAGAAAGAAGAGCAGCAGAGTGGTCTCCAGGAGTCAGGGAGAAATGGGGAGACATTAGTCAAAGGGTAAGAACTCTGTTATAAGTTCTGGAGACATTAGTACAGTAGACTGGTTTTCATCTACTATCATTACATTTTTAAAAATGAAAAATGGGGCTAGAGAGATGACTTAATGGTTAAGAGCACTGGCTGTTCTAGAGGACCTGTGCTTGATATCCAGCACCCACATGGTGGTTCACAACCATCTGTAACTCAAGTTCCTGGGGTTCAAAATATATAAAAAGCAAATATTTTATGTGAAAGTAAAAAGTTTACCCATTCTTTCACAAACAGATAAAACTTTTAAGCCAGAAGGTCATAAGGGAAGAGTATCACATATGTTAGCCTAATTGTAATCCACAGAAGATTCCAATGGGACTACAACCTATACAAACAGCCACCTCAAACTTACCCCAAAATCCTTCTGCAAGGACATCTACATAGCCTTTTTGCCATCCTTGTTAGTAAATGTAGCTAAATATGATTGTTTCAAAGTATCTTATGCAGGGAAAATGTCAAGTGCCATTTGTGCCCTTGAGTCTCCACTGACCATGAAGCCAGTGCCAAGGTCAGGGTCTGTGGAAGAACCCAACAGCTCAGCCCCTAGCTAACCTGCCCTAGCAGAACATCCTCATTGCATCACAGTTCCCGACTCCCAGGAAATTAGGACACTGAATTTTGGCAAAATGGCTGCAGATGTTGAAACATCAGGAGAAACTTTTGCACCAAGAAAAATGGCTGACAAAGACAAAGAAATAGCAGATACTGTTGAGAACTGGACTTGGCAGTGCATGAAGGGATTCAAGGACAAAGTGTACTGTATATCCTGTTAGTTTCCATTGTAAACTAAGGCAAAAAGCAATTACAAGGCTTGATGTGAGCATAGCTGAGGCTCAGGATTCCCACCAGATACTTGGCACTTCATCACTAGTTCCTAGTTTAGACATCATATTATCTAAAACAAATCCAGAAAAAAAGAGACTTGTACATTCTACTCACAGAGGCAGTGAAGAGACTTCCTGGGCTGACTCACAGTAAAAGAGGACTCAGCTGCCAGCTGCGAAGCCAGGGCACTGTCCTCACCTGAAATTAAGGAACACCTCTACATGTGCTGTATTTCAAGCAGAAGATATTCCCAGCAGCTCTGACAGCCTGTTTATTAATAAGCTACAAAAGACCACAAATGTGGACCATGGTGAACACCCCTGAGAAGCAAAAGAATGCTGAGAACTTAGAGGTCTTTGCAGTAGGCCTCTGAAGAAGTCATATTACACAGAAGAACTAGAAATGTGAACAAAAACCCCAGCACCCCCATCACATTAAGTTAAAACCACTATGTTACCCATACAACAGGATAACCCATTTGTCACTGTTTCCTCTGAAGAGCAGCTGGGCAGCGCAAGGATAAGCAGCATTACAACCATGCCAGCTTCACCATCTCTCCACATAGGTTCTTCTCTGTAGAAAAGTCTTTGGCAGTTCTGAAACAACAGAAATAGAATTATGAGACATGAAAACAGAGCTCCCAGCACAAAAATCAGCTGAAAGATTCCACATTTAAATGCAGAGTTACAATCCAGAAAGGGTGTTCGGGGAAATATGGAGAAACTGGAGATGAAGATGAAGACGCCCAGTCTTCTGATGGAAGGTCTGAAGGCTGACTGCAGGAACCCTCCTAAATCTTTGACCACTGAAACAGCATTATCTTACATCAAAGCTTCTACATGTATGAACACCAGACATTAGTGAGGAGAAAGCTTATAAAGTTACAGAAAGGGAGCTACAGCTTTTCTTTCAGAAGACGATCTCTGTGTGCATTAAAAGTTCAAACTTGAGTACTGTATTTAATCATACAGCATTAATACTGCAGTATGTTGTCCATCAGTCTATTTTAGTGTGTTGCAGAAAACACTTTCTCTTCTTGTTCTCTCTTTCCTTATGCTTGCCTCTGTTGAACAGCACTGATTATATTCTGTCCAGTCACTGAGCTGTCTCAGACACCAAAAATGAATTAGGAAGACTTACTTCCTTCTCTTTCAAATAACAAAGGGGCATTCTAAAGAATTGTGTGAATGTTTTCATGAATTACTGAGATGTTAAATTATGAAAAATATCTCAGAAAACACTCAAAAATGTAAATATGTGTTTCCTGCTTCTGTCTTCCCTTTGGAACATTGTTGTCTCACTGGGCACAAGGAACGCTCTGAGGAAATGCTGATGATGGTCTCTCCAGCATAACCTCCACACAGACTGACTGGCTGAACTGCACTGGCTTGGCTTGACTTGAGTCTACTGTGGTTTCAGACTACAGCTCTTATGGACTCTCACATTTAGTTAGGAACCCAATGTTTTTTAACAGTTGCAATTGAGTAGCATGTGTGTTTGCCTTCATGTCATCTAAACTAGCATGTAATTGTCTCCAGAGGAGTTAATACTTATATTACCAAAAAAAAAAACAAACAAACAAACAAAAAAAACACCACAACTCTTTTTCTAAAACACATAATTTTTAAGTATTAAAAAGAGAAATAAGGGCTGGAGAGATGGCTCAGAGGTTAAGAGCACTGACTGCTCTTCCAGAGGTCCTGAGTTCAATTCCCAGCACCCACATGGTGGCTCACAACCATCTGTAATGAGATTTGGCACCCTCTTCTGTATACATAATAAACAAATCTTTAAAAAAAAAAAGAAAAAGAAAAAAAAGAGAAATAAAATATCAATTTGAACAACTCCAAAAATATATCTTAGAAGCTCCTCATTTATATTTAAAAATTGTAAACTAAGCTAGTACAATACCAGTTTGAAGTTGCTTTTGGACACAAATTACAAATCTAACAATTTTCCATACCCCCCAAAAAAGCCTTATATCTGAAATATTTGTCATAAAAAGTAAAAATAGAAAGTCCTGAGTAGAAACAAAAACAATTTTGTCTTGCCTTAGCTATTAAACACAAAATGTATGGTAATATTGGTTAATTTTATAATACTGCATACATTGAAATCATGTCACATATACATGTTTCACCACATATGTGCGAACTTCAAAATCAAAATATTCAGTGAAAATTTTATCAAACATGTATATGATAAATATAAGATCAGGAAACAATAAATACCAAATTCATGATACTGGGTACTCTGGAGGGAATGGAGAAAATGAGACTAACAATATACAAGGCCCAAACATCTGTGAATCAAGATGCCATTTGTTACATGATTTCCTGTACTTGTGTGTAAACCACAAAGTATTTCAAAATAAAAACATGTCTCCAAAGACCATTGTTAGAATGCCCATCAAGAGCAGCTCCAGGGAGAAAGTGCTCCAACCAGCTAGTCCATTGATATATTTGGTCTAGCATGTCCCAGTTTTTTACATAAATTTCTCATCACATTAATCCATGATGATAGTCATCAGCTGAGTCACATAGCAAATATTCTGTCTACCCTGCAATTAATCTGGGCCTTCTGCCCATCAATTTCCCAAAAGGAAAAAGCACCCGTTTCTGTTTTAAGTTAATAATCTAGCATTCTGTTTTTCATGCTTCAGTTCCTAGTAAGGTAAGTTACCATGAAAGAGATTTTTCTGATTCTCACCAAGTCCAGGGTACTAATATTAGTATGTTTCTGGGTCTACAAGGAAAAAGCAGGCCCAGACCCTGGCTTTTTCTACACAACATTCCAACCTTATTCCTTACCTTTCAAATTTCAAGAGGTAAGTAATATGAAAATCTTTCTAAGAAAAAAACAAAGAATTTCAAATAAATATTTAGCTGTATAGCTAAGCCAAGTTTGTTATGGTATTTCTCTTCTTGTTATGATTCCATAATCTCAGAACCTAACTGTTGCTGCTAAAAGAGAAAAACCGAGGGCTAAGTAACTCGGCAGGATGTCAACACCTTAGCCAGGGGCTGGATCTCACTTCTGAAAATAAGGGGAGAAGTTCTAATTCTCCAGGTTTATTTCCCTGGTAATTCAGCTGCAATCTGGAAGGCTAATTCATACTAAGCAAGAAGTTGATGGTCTACTTTGCTAACTACGAAGTAAAAACAAAACAAAACAAAAAAACTGGAACCAGTTATCATAGGATATTCTCTCCCATTTGATCAATTTATTTAAAAGATATCAAAGGTTATTAGATGAGCTTTAGAGCAAAGGATTTCAGTACTAATATTTCATGACCACACTATGGTAACCTGAAAACTTCAATAATTTTTCGTGAAAGGGGAGGAACAACACAAAGTGACCTTACTGTTCAATAAGTAATGCTTACAAGCTAGGAGCGTTACTTTATTCACTGTGCTTGGTATAAATTACTCAACATACTATTTATCATTTAATTTTACTCTCATAACAACCCAATGCTTTATGGTATTATAATCATTTTATTAAAGAGGAAACAGACTCTGAAAAGTTAAGTAACTTGTTTTCACTACAAAGATTTTTACATCCAAGTCTATCTGCTCCTTACACAGGTCTCCTACCATCACACTGTCTTACACTCCAGTAATTAAACTACAAATATTGAAGGCCAGAGCAGCCTCCTCTTTCTTGACACTGCTAGAAACACTAATTAGTATCCATCTTCTTTCTACCCTCATTGCAAACACACTTAATATCCTTGAGGGAACATTGAGAAACAACTTTACTCATTGGCAGTACACTTAATAATTTCCAAGGGTGGATCCCTGCAGTAGACAACTCATCTCACATTTTATTTAGCTTATCAGATTAATTGTACTCATTAGCTTTAATTCCAAGTGCCATTTTGTGACCTAGTCCTTAGTGCATGCCCTATTTGAAGTTCAACATTTACTAATGAGTAATAATCACATGTAGCTTTGTATTCTTTTTTGAAAGATCCTATATCCAACTCTCCAAACAGCCATATTTTCTGCCCCACTTTCCTATCTGCTCCTGTGCTCTCAGACTACCCCAGTCTGAGCACTGAATTCCATTCAAGAGGATCTTTGAGTAGCAGCTCCCTCCCTGGCTGGTCCTTCAGAACATTCAAGAGGTTGACTCTCTTAAATCACAAGGTACTCATAGATACACAGAGCCATGATGGGTCAACTATGCAATATTTTTTTAATTCACAGCCAAAGAAAGAAACTCCATGCCCAAAGACATTAAAGAAAGTGGGTCAGGGATCAAAGAATGTATTGTTTGGGGCTGAAGCATGAAGAGGGCAGAATATCCAAAAGTATGGCTAGAAAAGCAAGTTAGAAGCACATGTTACAGGGTTTTAAATAGACTCATTTCAGGTAGACAGAAAAGAAAAGTTCATGAAAAACATGGAAAAGATTAATCAAAGGAGAATGAAAAACAAGCATTTCAAAGAGAATTATAAGAAGTTGGCAAGACAATAAAATGCATTTTATAAAGTAACAATAATACCATAATGTATTGTTGAATAGTACATAGATAACTGAATAAGTAGCCTATAAAAAGATTCATATATGCACACATAGATATATACTAAAACTGATATGTAGACTATCTGATACAAAGTTGGTATGTAAAGTTCTTGAAAAGTATAATCAGAGGTTAAGGGATGTTTCAGCAGATAAGAGTGCTTGCTGCACAAACATCAGGACCTGAGTTATAATCCTTAGCACACATGTAAAAAGTTGGGCATGGGCATGCACCTCAGCATCATGGGAAGCAGAGAGAAAAGGAGCTGCCAGCATAGCTCCAGTTCAGTGAAGTTTCCATGTCAGAGAAAAAGATTAAAAGTGGTAGATAGGACAACTGGCCTTCTCCCCAGCCCCCATGTGTGCATCTGCATGCATACATGCATATATGATAAACACACAACACACATTTTTTTAAAAATATACTCATATAGTTAAGTGTTAATAACTATCTTTAGCACTGCTTTTAATTATTACAAGTTAGTATGGGAAGGAAATATTCTTTGGGAAATTTAGTGGTTAAATAAGTATGACTATAGGCAAGGAAAAAAGAAAAAAATGTACACAAAAATAATGTGATTGAAACATGGGAGATAGTGAGTAAAGAATTACTGGATAAATCATGCTTATAAACCTAAGGGAAGCAGATTATAGAATTAAGGAACTGTCAATACCAAGGGAGGTAATTATGCCAACTCAAAGAGCTAGAAAAAAATTACAGAAACAAAATCAAAGTCAGGCATGGTGATACATCCTATAATTTCAGAGTACAGGAAACTGAGGAAGGAAGATTGCCATGGGTTTGAAAAAAGCATGGACACATAGTTGTGGGAGCCCAGCTCCCACATTTTACCCCAGGGTACTCTTGAGGAGTGAGGGATAAGAGATATTAGATAGAAAGATAGAGGAAAGAGAAACAGATGAAAACACAAGATAGCCTTAGGAGAGCCTGGATCATTATCTACTGGCCTCTCCTGTCTCTTCTAAAGGGCTATTTATAGGAATGCCAAAGGATGGAGCAAAAGACTTCCCCCAGCTCAGCCAAGTGTAGACCCTTCCAATCACCTAGTAACCATGCACATGGTCAAGCAATCCTTTAATGCAGCTCTGCTGGGTAAAGCACGCTCAGATCTCACTAGGAAACTTTTGTGGGCCTCTACAACTCCCCCTTCTTGATATAATAAAGGGCCCCCCAGGCCCCTCAGATAGACTGTGCCTGCCTTAGGTCATCCTTCTTGATTAATTTACATACATACATTCAGGAAGTTATCAAGAAGAAAGCTGCCCATCTTTGACTACCAGCCTCTGGCAAGAGGGGGTACAGAGCCTAACTCAGCTCTGACTCAGGTCCCTACTAAGAGCTTG
Source organism: Peromyscus maniculatus bairdii (assembly GCF_049852395.1). Taxonomy (NCBI): domain Eukaryota; kingdom Metazoa; phylum Chordata; class Mammalia; order Rodentia; family Cricetidae; genus Peromyscus; species Peromyscus maniculatus. The sequence goes on from NC_134857.1 coordinate 72,370,643, forward strand.
CAAACATCCACAGTGATCTCCATAGCTGCCACACCTCCCAGTAAAGGAGTAGAGAATAATAAAGATGGAATATCCTTATTGGAATGTGTCTAAGGTGACTACAGCAGTCTTAGCTGTACTAAGCCCTTTTCTTCTAAACAGAGGAGTGGAAACTTTTAGAAAGAAGACAGAAAAGCTCCCCTAATTATGACACCTTCACTTAAGTTAAAATTATATTTTAATGTTCAAATATATCTGGTATAAACATTACTATGCACATTTACATATTTACAACTGGTATGAATTGCTGTGGATATCACTCTATATAAATAAAACACTGATGGCCAGTGACCAGGCAGGAAGAATAGGCGGGATAAGGAGAGAGGAGAATTGGGGAAACAGGAAGAAGGAGGGAGAGACACTGCAGCCACTGCCAGGACAAGCAGCATGTAAAGACGCCAGTAAGCCACCAGCCATGTGGCAAAGTATAGATTTATAAAAATGGGTTAATTTAAGATATAAGAACAGTTAGCAAGAAGCCTGCCACGGCCATATGGTTTATCAGTAATATAAGTGTCTGAGTGATTATTTTATATTTGGATTGTGGGACTGTGGGGCTTGGAACCTGGAGAGAAGCCCTCCAGCAACAAATGGCGCCCAACGGCTCGAGTTTCCACCTTAAACCTGATAATATTTAATAAGCAATTCTAAACAGAGCCAAAACCAGGTTCCTGCTTCTTGTCTCATATGGGCAGCTAGACACGGCAAAATGCAGGTTTGAACACCGGTGGGTTCCTGGCGTTTGCATTTGACCAGCAGTATGGCGGAAATGAGGCGTCTGCCAGCGGCACATTACGCTGTGTGGTAGATTTAGTCTTTACTAGTTTAAAAAAAAAAAAAAGGTTTCTGGGCTACACGCTGCTTTGATAAAAGCTTAGACCCACTACTTCTGAGACTTGATGGCTCAGAGAACTGGCGGAAAACGTACCGCCACCATGTTGGGAAGCTAAAGTGGGCAGAGCCAGCAGCCACAGCGCCGTTTCACTCTTAGAATACTGCAGTTTAAAGCAATAGATTCACAAAAAGACTGATTCAGATAAAATCGTTTACAATGTATGTAAAATATATGTAGGCTTAAAAGAGACAAAAAATAAATTAATATAAAAAGCCACGTAAAGATGAATATTACACAGAGAATCTGGATTATGTTGTCTTTGATATTCGTAACTAAAGAAAAACATTTGATTGTAAAAGCTGTTCAGTTATGCCAAAATGTAAATTTTAAAGGTAACTTGACTTCAAAATTTGGATATAAGGATATGTTACTTTGGAAAAGAGGTTCTGCTTTTGTTTCCATAGAAAGCCAGAGGCTATGGATTTGTTCCAGATTAAGATACATCAGGTTTGACCAGCCAAGACCCCCTGAAAGATCTCCGATGACACCATGGCCCAGATGATCCAACATCCAGAACGGTTTCAAGGCAACTGGTTCCCACAATACAGCCTCAAGGATTACCCCATAGGCCTAAAATAATCTTTGTGTCCCCATAAGATACAGCGTCCCCCTCCAGCAGGAAGTAGTAAGAGATGCTACGCCCAAATTCCCAAATATACCAAGCTAGCTTTAGAGGTGGAATTGGCTCCCCCTCCCCCTCTAAACCCAGACATATTGCTTTAAAAAAAAAAAATAGTTAAGAGATTCTTGTGTCCCAAATCAGAAGAGCCCTCTGGAGTGGGACAGAGAAAAACCAATATTTTTATTTAAAACAGGTTGATTATAAATGTGATCTATTTCTAAAAAAGAAAAGGGGATATGATATAGATATATAGGAGGATATAGAGATGATAAGATAAAAGGGTAGATTAATGAACATACTTTTAAAGAACAACTTGTTTAAAATGTTTTACATTGGTATAAATTTTAGTTTATTGATACAAACTTAAAGTTAATTTTGTTATCCTGTATATATATTTCTATTCTTGTTTGAGATATTATGTTTATGTAACTCATTTAAAATTATAATGGATAATTAAAAAATAGATTAATAATTAGTCCTCTATGATAATCATATTTATAGCCATGTTAGATAAGTCTTCTAGGTATACATAGATATATTTCAGATAGATAGGTAGTCTTCAAACACTTCAAAGACCTAGAGAATATGGCATTTAAATAACTTAGAATTCTGTTGACGTGAGACACAATCACTCCTGGCTGCACCAATTTGATCCTGAGAAAATGTTGGGCTTCTAAGACATTTCCATTTGGAAGTTTGTCTTTTTGGCACAAAATGGCCTACTGGGCAAAGAACTGCCCTTGCCTTGACGGTACAATGCAATGTACAATTGTACAAATGCAATGCTGTCCTTCCTGGACAAGCGGAACACAAGGAAAGCGACCACTGTACTCTGCCAAGAGAGGGTAAGATGGTCTTTCAGAATTCCTGCTTCTGAAAATGGTCTGTCAGATACTCTAGGCCTGTAGCCAATTTAATTGCACCAACAATGCTGAGGAACATTAGGTGACTGTCCAGGCTGCCAGCTGTCTTGGTCTACTCTTACAAGATTCCCGAAAGATGCTTGCATCCATCTACCATTTCTCAGGTACCATTATGTTCCTTCTGAGGTCTTTGATGTGGTTGAAGACTAGATAGTTGTAATTTCCTCAGTTATGATAAAAGATAAGTTAGATATAAAACCTTAAACTCACAAATATAAGATAGATAGGACATCATCTTTAATATTGTAACTGTAATTCTTGCTCGATAATTGTTTTGTTATATGTAATTTTACCATGTTAAAGTTAAAACAAAACCTTCCTTTTTAAAAAAAAGAAGAAAAGGGGAAGTGCTGTGGATATCATTCTATATAAATAAAACACTGATGGCCAGTGACCAGGCAGGAAGAATAGGCGGGATAAGGAGAGAGGAGAATTGGGGAAACAGGAAGAAGGAGGGAGAGACACTGCAGCCACCGCCAGGACAAGCAGCATGTAAAGACGCCGGTAAGCCACCAGCCATGTGGCAAAGTATAGATTTATAAAAATGTGTTAATTTAAGATATAAGAACAGTTAGCAAGAAGCCTGCCATGGCCATACATTTTATCAGTAATATAAGTGTCTGAGTGATTATTTTATATGTGGATTGTGGGACTGTGGGGCTTGGAACCTGGAGAGAAGCCCTCCAGCAACAATGAATAAAACTCTGTTATAGATATTTACACTTTTTATCACTATTTATATTTACACTTTTTACAAACTTACATTATACATATTAACACTTTTTACAAACTTATATTCAAAAGGAAACTCTATAAAAAATTTTTTCAAATTTTAGCACATATCTAGAAGAGGTGTCTTAAAAGAAATATTTACCAAACTTATATTCAAGAGGAAACTCTATTAGCAAACATCTAGAAAGAATCTCTTAACAGAACTAACTTACACTAGAAAGAATCTCTTAACAGAACCAACTTACATTCAAAAGCAAACTCTATTAGCAAACTTCTAGAAGAAATTTCTTAACTGAACTATTACATTTTCTTCTAACAAGACAGGAAGTATGCAAATCATTTCTAAAGTTCAGAGTTTATAGTCAGCTTTGGTACATTCTGAAAGTTTTCTTGAGAGTTTAAGTCAGAATCTCCCTTTTCCATACCTTGTACCAAACGCTAAGAGAGCTATCCAACTTCTGAGGGTACAATTTCCCCCTTCTTAATTTTTTAAAGTTGCTTTTTAAACTGTCATAAGCTCTTTCAATGATGCCTTGTCTTTGATAGATTATTATTAGACCAATGTTTCTGATAAAGTTATTTGTTCACAGATACTGCTACTGTCCAAAAGAGACAAGAAAATAGATGTGTTGTTTTATTTATCATGAAACACATCTTTCATTAGCTCACTCTGAGGAAGAACATTTTCATGATTTTATATTTTCATTTCATTCGCTAGCTTCTCAACCCCTGATGCCAATTTTTGTTTTGTTTTGTTTTTTGAGACAGGGTTTCTCTATGTAGCTTTGCGCCTTTCCTGGAACTCACTTGGTAGCCCAGGCTGGCCTCGAACTCAGAGATTCACCTGGCTCTGCCTCCCGAGTGATGGGATTAAAGGCATGTGCCACCACTGCCCCTCCCTGATGCCAATTTTATCAGTAGCTATGGTACACTCTGACCATGAGTCATTCAGCTCAGACTGTAGTTGTCGCTTTTCAATCTTCAGTACTTGCACATTTTTCCTATTCTCACAAGCATCAGTGCATTCACTAGGCAAACATTCTAATTTAGCATTGTTTTCTTGTGGGGAACTTTCAAGTTAAGGGTCTCTATTTTGTAAGACAGCTAAATTTTCTGGAGTTTAGTCCCCATCTACAAAACAGTCACTCCTTTCTAAATACATGCTTCCTTTTTCCCCATTATATTTGCAAAGGAATCACTCACTGCAGGCTGTTGTTCAAAAGGAAAAACAAAAAAAGTCTCTGATTATCCTCATTTGTCAAGGGTTTCAAAATGACTTGAGAAGGGTCATTAGCATTTTAATTGCTTTCTAACAGGCATCACCTGTTTCTCACTCTTCCATTGCAAATAATTCCCACCTGATAGGCAAGCTGTTTGCCTGTTTCTCATCCCCAGGAGGCAAGCTAACAATGCTTGTGGAAAAAAATGGCATTTGGGAGTTTTTGGAGAGGCTATACTGGCAGGATTTCCCTTGGGCATTTTGATGCTAAGTTACTGGGAACATCTGAAAGTTTTTTGTCCCAGTCTATCTGCCTTTTCTCCAGGTCTGCTTGCCTATGGCACCTCACTTTTGTGCACTGCATTTCCCAAGCTGCCTTTCTCTATAACATCATGCTGTTACAAACTATGTTACAGACTACATTTCCCAAGCTGCTTTTCAGATCTGCTGCACTCCCGTTTCTGTTTACATGGTTTGTTTTCATACTGAAAATCAAGATCAAGTGAGCTGTTTTTTGCCATGGGAGGTTTCTGTTCTTCTTAAGCTTGCATTGACAGGTGTACTTCCTTCACTTGATATTGTCCCTGGAGTGGGCTGCACCCACCCGCATGTGCTTATGGATTGGCACTTGTCTCCTGCCTTACCAAGTCAGTCAAGGAAAATGAAAGTACTTAAAATAAAGCCTTTTCAGTAAGATTTTTTCCCCTGGATAGATCTTCTGCTTGTCCCCGCTTGTCCCCTCCCCCAAGATGCAGAGTACCTGATGCCTTAGGCTCAGTTTCTCTGCTAACTGCTTTCTGTTCTGGGGGTAAAGGCTTGAGTTCCTGTTTCTATTTGGGCAAATTTTTCCTCAGCTTTTTTCATGCTGTTATTACTTCTAGGAACTTAGACCCTGCCTCCCCCATTATAGGGAGGATTTCAAAGCCTTCACTGCTTCCTTCACACCAACAGCCCCTCTCCGGGTCCTGCACCACCTCTGCTGTGGCTCCAAGTTGGGGGGAAGCTGTCCCTGCTCAGCTTTCTGTCTGCATTTTCTCGGGTGTAGGCTCTGGCTGCAGAGGATTCTGGCTAATACTGGCTTGAAGGAGAGACAGGACTAGCAGAGAGGATTTGTCATATTTCAAGGGTTTTTTGTTTGTTTGTTTGTTTTTTTCTAGAGCAATTACAGGTGATTTTCCCATACTAATAGATGTTATTTCCAGGTCAATATTTTGTCCTTACAAAAAGAAAAAAAAATTGAGAAAAAATGATCTGAAAAGCTTTCAGATTTTTAGAGAAAGATTACTAAGTTTTTCCCAAGACTTCTGTTCCCTAAACTTGGGCTTCATAGCCAAGAGGAAACTAATTCTAATGGTACAATGTTTTCATACAGTGGTGATGCCAGCAGAGTAAAGAGTTTTATTTCACCTGAATCTGCCTCAGGGAAAATTCTTTTCCTGCTGCTCAGGGCTTAGATCTAAGCTGTCCACAGGCCAAAAGCTTCCATAGGAACCTTTTTCTGCCTGTTTTCTTTTATAGTATTTTTCCATGACTCTGATTCTTCCCAGATTGTGTTTATAGTCCCATAGTTGGAAAATCAAGGACAAAAAGTTCCTTTGTCTTGTTGCTTATCTTATTCTACTTATTCTATTTATGGGAATGCCAAGGGGTGGAGCAGAAGACCTCCCCCTAGCTCAGCCAAGTGTAGACCCTTCCAATCACCTAGTAACCATGCACATGGTCAAGCAATCCTCTAATGCAGCTCTGCTGGGTAAAGCAAGTTCAGATCTCACTAGGAAACCTTTGTGGGCCTCCATATATAGTGAGACCCTAGTGTTTAAAAAACTAAAACCAAAGGAATGGAATGAAGAGCATCCATAGAAAAATCAGCTCTGGAAGAGAACAGGCTCTTATACTGCTGAGACAAAAAACAAAGGAGGTAAAATGAGTGAAGACTGTAGCATAGGAAGCTGAGGCAGGAGCATGAGTTCCAGCAGGTCTCACCATAGTGAAATCCTGTTCTACTTTTTTTTTAAATTATACTCATGATATTCATTAATTACACTCATGATATTAATCACATTTGTGGTATTCATAGATTACATTTGCAGTATGTATATATGTAATATATATATTTGTGTGTGTATATATATATACAAATTTTAAATGCCGAATGTCATTTATTGAAGGAGGGAGGAGGTCTTAAATACAGGTTTACAACACAATGGGAGAACCCCGGAGGGCAGAAGTTCACTACTGATGTTTTACAATCTTGCATCTAAGCTGTTAACGCCCATTATTCAGGATATACAGACATTTTTAATAAAAGGGGGACCTGTAGGTCCCTGGCCCCCATTTTGGGTAACTGTTGCCTTGCTTGCATACCTTGACCTTGATATCCTCCCTATGCTAATTCCCTGTCAGGTTCCACCCTCCTGAATGCTAAAGGGAAGTTCCTTGTCTGTGTATCCTATTCTACTTTTCTTTTAAAGTTTTTTAAAGAGTGAAGGTATACTTATAAGTTTGTTTGATGGTTGTTTCTAAAGACAAACTCTCACTAGGATGCATTGCATCAGTATCACATAAGATAATTACTTTAAAAGGAAAATATTTGGACACCATCACAAATCTATTTAATCTATATCTAGTGATAGACCCAAGAATATGCACTTTAGTAGTCTGTGGCCCAGTAGATCCCTTCAAAAAGAAAGGGAATAAAGAATTTTCCTATCCATTGGTCCTTACTGAGAAAGCAAAACTGGCCCCTTGCCTCCCCACTGCTGTGACTCCGCACACCAAATTCCACCACCACTAGAGGAAGAAATCTTTACATTACATTCTGAGATAAGCTGAAAATGGGAGAATGATTCTGCTTAACACTAAACTTCCAAAACCAGCAAAGCTTTGACACCTTTCCTATAAACTGCTAATATCAAATGACTTTATCCCTAGCTTTTGTAATACAACCCCGAGAATCATGTGAGGAAATTGCTATTTGACTTGCTTAAGATAAGCTAACCATAACCTCAGTAACCTACAGGACTTTGTGTGTGTGGGGGTGGTGGGTGGGTGTTTTTTATCCAAGTAAGCATTCTTCTCAAGACTGGACTCCTAGTGCTTTATAAACAATCTCCCATTTTAGCAAGGTAGTAAAGTCATCCACCAAAAGCAAGATAAGGAGAGAGGGAAGGGGAAGGAAAGAAAGGAGGGAGAATTGAAAAGAACAGGAACGGTCTGAAAACCCTACTGTGTTGGAATCAGGAAGGGAGAAAGATACGCCAGGCATTGTTCAGGTTTTGAGCAAAGTAGGACGTCTGAAGTCGGCAGAGGAGTTAAGGCAGCATCAGATAACTTTACTAGCACCCCAAAGCCTGGCAAAAGCAGAAATGGAATAAAGTAGTAAAGCTAAATTAATCTCAGATTTAAGGTTGTCAGGAAAGGTGCAAGGAAAGGCAAAAGGTCTGAGGATGCTCAATGGTTCCTACAGAGGGTTACAGGTGCAGAAGACAGCAGCTCCCCTGAGCCCACACTGCACATGTGAAGAGGAGGGTAACTTCATAACCACATTCCTTAGACAACAGTCAGTGATAGCAGAAAAGCAACACATTGCTAAGAGTGGCAACTCATCGGATTAAAGGAAACTATGGAGCGCACTAGGAGCTATGGATCAATTGCCTTCACAAGAAATCAACCAAGAGAAAAATGTTTAAGCTTTTCAGTGTGCAAACTGAAGCTGCCATGAATACAAGGACATGTAACTTACCTGTGACATAGTTCACATCACCTACAAAACTCATTCTCAGTCAGATTCACTAGCCCACAATGGCATGCCCATGAACAACTGTGCTCCACTAGGAAAAGCAGAGCTATATAGATAAAAGGGAAATACAGATCCTGGTAGAGCCAGAGCCTGTAGCAAGTATTAAAAAAAAAGTATAGTATAGGAATGTTTCTTGGCACTGTAACCAAAGAGAATGAGGAAGACAATGCAGAAGTACTTGTTAGACTGCAAACACCAAAAAGTAACTCTTAAGTATTTTATCTGATTGCCAGTTGAAGGAGTGTAAGCATGCGGGTGGACAGGAATAAGAGGGACAAGCTGGGTGGAGAAGGAAGGGAGAGGAAAAAAATTTGAGCTTAGTCCATTTATCATCATTATCTGTGATCTCTCAGAGGAGGTGGTGTGGGCAGCAAAAGGTCTGAACAGGACTTGTCTAGATGAAGAGAGTCATCACACATGGCAGGCCACTCTCATTGCATTTGCAATAAAATTCTTTTCTTCTCCCTGCCTTGGGAAATGACTAGTGTGACTTGGTTTGGTCTTCAGTGACATGCTTATCTATTGCTGACACCACCACAATGCAACAGGATTGAGGCCCACAATTCCAAAAGTGTAATGATGGAATGAATCTAAGGTATTGATTACATGAAAGCACGTGGGGTGGGACTGACAAACTGAGAAACACTATAGAGACCACATATAACTACGCAATTTTTCCATTGCTCAGAGGTGCTCACAAAAGTCCAATTTGTTTAATAACCCATGCATTCCTAGTTCAAAACTACACCCACCAGAGTGGACAATTATAACTGTCCTCCAGTATTCTTAGCTGATTGGTTCCAGGACCCAAAGGGCTCAAAAATCTGCAGATGCTTAAGTCCCTTATAGAAAGTGACAGAGCCCTGCAGAAAACCTATATACGTCCTTTTGTATATATTTCAAATCATCTCTAGATTTATAGCACCACATGAAATGGAAATTCTGCATACATTCTTATTAGCTACTGTTGGCGAATAATGACAAGTAAATGATCTATGTATTCAGTGTAAATATGCTTGCGTCTCAAGTACTTTTTCTTATCTGGAGTTGAATGTACGCATGGGAACTCACAGATTCTGACTGCTGACTGTACTTTTATTTTTATCTTTGCCAATTTTTATTTTTACCTCCCATTTACCAAGTTATATGCCCAAATGACTAGATCAGTGTAACAGTCTTTTTTATTCACATGAAAACACTGCACAGCTGGAGCATGAGGTGCAGACCTTTAATCCCAGGACTCAGAGACAGAGGCAAGCAGATCTCCCTGATTGAAGGTCAGCAGTCTGACCTACACAGGGAGTTCAGGCTAGCCAGGGCTACATACTGAGATGCTGTCTCAGAAAATACATACATACATACATACATACATACATAAATAGAAAAATTCTAGCAGTCCAGATATGGCCTTACCTTAACCATAGCATTATATTAACCTATTTTGTATGGGAAGACAATGTATAATGAACACTGAAAATAGATAAAGTATACAGTATTCTATAAAGCACTATAGAAACTATTATGTATATGTAATATTTTGAAACCTATCATCAAATAAAAGTCATTACTAACTATGAACAGTACATGACATAAATCCTAAAGCTAACAAAAATTACATATATTACATATATACATATATATAAAAGCACATTCACTAAATTCTTTTTTTTTTTTTTTTGATTTTTTATTTTTGAAGATAGGGTTTTACTGTGTAGCCCTGGCTGTCCTGGATTTCACTCTGTAGATCAGACTTGCTTCAAATTCACAGAGATCTGCCTATCTCTGTCTCCCGAGTGCTGGCATTAAAGGCATGTGCCACCACTGTCTGGCTCATTCACTAAATTCTTAGTGGTAGTTTCTTCTGAGATTATGATGGATTTAAATATGCCTGCAATATTTTATTCATTTTAATATATCTTGAAACAAATGACAAGCTCTCTGTGTACAACTATATACAATCTTAGCATACAAATTACTCAAAACAAAAATAAAAACTATTTCATGAAACAAAATTTCACTCTGCAGCTCTAGCTGGCCTGAAACTTACTACACAGACCTTGAACTCACAGAGATCCACCCACCTCTACCTCAGAATGCTATGATTAAAGGCATGTGCCACCACACCTGACAAAAAAAATAAAAAAGAAATATTTTCTAAGAAAAGATTTAGTAGAAAGTCAAGAGTAAGAGAGTTAGGAGGCTATGCTATGCTGTGTTGATCAATAAGTAGAATTTCAGCATTCACAGCTTCAGAGTAAAGCAATTATGGGTAATAACAAGGCCCAGGGTATGGCGATTTGAATGGGTGGCTGATGTGGAGTCCAGGGTATGATTATTTGAATGGATGGCTGATGGGGAGTCCAGGGTATGGCCATTTGAATGGGTGGCTGATGTGGACTAGAAGTAGAAATCAGCCAGGCGGTGGTGGCACACGCCTTTAATCCCAGCACTTGGGAGGCAGAGGCAGGCAGATCTCTGTGAGATTCAGGCCAGCCTGGTCTACAAAGCGAGTTCTAGGATAGGCTCCAAAGCTACACAGAGAAAACCAAAAAAAAAAAAAAAAAAAAAAAAAAAAAGAAGAAGAAGAAGTAGAAACCCGTGCAATATAAGACATGAATGATGCAGAAGATGTGTCACCAGCATGGTTGCTAAGATTTTCCAGAATGATGACAATAGCCAGGGTGGAAAGAGACAATTGCCAAAGTCATCACTGAATATGATTATAGGGTAAGGAGATTAATTGAGGGAAAAGTGAGGATAAAGAGGGTGGAGTGTGCATCGATGTATGAGTAATTGTTGAAAGAAGCCATAGTGGTGAGTGAAAAAAAAACAAAACAAAAACAAAACCATATCTATACCACAGTGTGATGGAGAGGAAAAAGAAATACCTGCCTTGGATCTGCTGAAAAGCGCCATCATTCAGGAAAAATCCAATCCCAGTTAAGGTGAAGAGGTGATTATATCAAAAATCTCATTGAGGGTGCTGGTATGCTCTCTCAGTAGTTAAGAGCACTGGCTGCTCTTCCAGAGGACCCAGGTTTGACTTCCAGCATCCATATAGCAGCTCACAACCATCTGTAACTCCAGTACCAGTGGGATCTGACACCTTCTTTTGTCCTGCATACATGTGGTGCACAGAGTCATGTGAGCAAAACATCTACACACAAAATAAAATGAAAAGAAAATCCCATTGAAACTGTAACTTTCTAATTCACTGGCCCACAACTATGTGTACAATCATAGAAGAGCAGATTTATGCATCCATATAATATATAAACTTGAGTCCATGTTGTGGTGGAAATAAAACTGCCAACTGCAGCGAAGAAGAGGGGCTACCTAAACAAATTATCAAGAGGCCAAAGGCCAATTGATAAGGTGTTCAACCTTGGGAAATAAAGTTGGCACCAAGTGAAATGACCTAAGGGAGCAGATAAAGTTCCAAATACTTTAAATGAAGGGGTGATTCTGGTTGGGGAAATGGTTTTAGTTCTGGAAATAGTTCGTGCTAAGATTCAGGGAATAACTAGAGAGAATAACTGACCAAGAAAGAGACTTGAGGTTTTAAAGTCCAAAATGGACCCAGAGAAGGGGGAAACCAAGACACTACAACTTCAATCTTTTTAAGATAGAGTTGGAAGAGTAAGCACAATGGGAAAGAAAGACAGGCCAGGACCCAAGAGAACAAGACTAATTGATACTTCCCAATGTTCAATCCACCTCAGGGCTTAGTTTATCTAACAGTAATACCAGGTATGCCAAATTCTCTGCTCCATAGGCCTGAATGAAGGACCTCTCTACAATGCCAGTGTCATGTTGGTAACTCCAGGCAACATATGTCATCTCTATTCTGAGACCACACACACACACACACACACACACACACACACACACACACTTCAAGACAGCTTTGTACTGTATCCACTCATCATCCCTCAACTTAGTCTAGCGCATGGAAGAGCATGGTCCTTCATACTACATCTTCACTTTTTCTTCAAATTCCTCTTTACTCTTTTATGGGGACCTTAAGAGAATACTAAATGAAATTAAAAAGGGGGCTGGGACAACCTCAAAATAGTGCATGTGTCTAGCCACAGTTGTTTTTATGGCACTAAAATATTTTACTTCCAAGCATCTGAAAATTTAGCAGACTAAAAATTTTTTAAGTATAAAGTTCATGTTGTTCTGTTAAAGAATAAGGCAGCAAGACTATGGCATTACTAACCATGGGCACAAGAAGAAAGGGTAGATTTTTGTTCTTTGTGGTGGTGGGGACAGAACCTATGATGGCCTCATACCTCATACATTCTAAGTAAGCTCTACCAGTGAACTACATTTCCCAGTCTAAAAAGTAACTTTAAGGTTAACCAAGTTGGATAAAATCACCAAACTCTCCAACTCTTTATCAACAACATACCGATCTTAAAACAAATTAATCATGTTTTCACCAACAAAGAAGAAAAACACACACAATAAAGAAAACATAAGAAAGTAGAGGGGTGATGTCAAAGCTCTAACAACATGCATCATTTTCCTGGCTTCAGACTTGGTTATCTTCCCTTACAAAACAAAAACAAGACAGCATCAGAATTCTTCCTGTGTTCTGGGCAGCCCGCAGAGAATAATATTTCCTTGTGTTGGATAGTCTAGGTCTACATTCCAACGAAAATAATCCCATCAGCATCTGGAGCCTCCCTCTGGAGCAACTGCCAACTCCTGAGGAATTCAGTCCTCACTCAACAAACCCCAACTGCCCTTCAAACTACACCCTCAGTCACAAAGGTCAGTCCCTATGTGATTAACAGCCCCAAATGAAAATATGTTAATACTGAATGGCTCATTAAACATTAATAGCTAAGAGCACTAAGCATTTCCTGCTCTAAGAAGCTCCTGTACGCAAACTGCCACAGAAACTCTTGGAGGAGTTACTCTTCCACACATATCACAGAAGCAAGAATGGGGCAATTAAACTGCAAGGTGTTAAACAGCCGCTCTAGGGACACACAGAGAGACAGGGGCAGAGCCAGAACTTGAGCCGGGGCTTGGGCTGGGCATCTTAACCATTATCTGATTCACCACATATGAGACAAAACAACTAATGCAATGGTTTGATTCAGAAAAAATACACGTGTACTATTTCCAAGTGGCCCAGGCTTGCACTGACTTCCTGCTCCTTTAGATTCACTGTTCATGTTGATGATTTCAGTTGTTACATCTGAAATTCAAGAAGGAACAAGTTGGTTCATCTTAGCCAACTGGAATAAGCAACAAGGCCTCAGTGGAAACATAGTCCTCACAGCCAAGTACCATGCTCATGTCTTCATCAAGGTGAAGGCCACACTTCTAAGGTGGGTGGTATCAGCAACAACAGAATTTAAGCACCCAGATGTTTAAAAGGAATAAGTTTGAAGAAATAAACTTAGCTTTGGCATTCATTCACTCAACAACTACTTTTGGAACATTGACTATGTATCTGATACTGTGCTAGATTCTGGACATTTGGCAAGGAGCCAACTCAAATCCTTACCCTCTGGCAGCATTCACTCTCAAGGTAAGCTAGAAAAGACTGGACAAGCAAATAAACTGGACAAGTAAGAACTAGGACAGGGTGACAAAACAACCAAGGAGGCCTCTTTAAGTACGGGGCACTGGAGGACATACTAAATCAAGTGCTCAGAGTCAGGGAGGTGGATGTGCAGGTCCTAATGGCGTGTGTCATTATGTCTTCACTTCAGGTTCCCAGGAACTGCCATGTTTAAGAATATTTCATGATTCTGCAATGCAGACTTCTCAACCTTGTGCCCCAGGGGCTGCTCTAGTTCAGACCTGCCCCTTCTGTCCTCTCTCACCTCCACTCCCAAACACACCCTCTCCATTCCACTGAAGCTAATCTTCTCATTGGCCCACACATACCATGTTGTCCCCCCACCCCTTCTTCCCCCTACACCTACTAATTCTGCTTATTCTTCAAAGCCAGGAAGTTCCCATCTTCCTCATTCTTCTATGCTGAGTCCCCGGCTCTCTCCTCTCAGCCATACGACTCGTTCTCTGATGATTAATTACCTAAAACTGCTCTTCTATCCCTCACTGCTGTTTTATATGTGCCATATTCAAGCACTTTTACTCACATAAGGCACCACAATCTCCTCCCAGCATGTGTGGGCAGGAGAGAAAGGGAGTTGGTACTTGAAAGTTCTCACAGCCAGAGGCAGAGAGAAATGACCCAGCCTCATCCCCACATCTCAAAGGGGCCGACAAGTATCCAAGAGGCACAAGTTCCAAACAGGAGGACACAGAGTCTCTAATCAAGTGACAGGAGTCTGACAACTGAGAATATGATGGGGAATGTGATGGGGGAGTTTATACAGCTAATGAGGATTCAGGGGAAACACTTAATTGAGTAGTACAGAACAAAGCAAACACTCAGCCTTACGGACCAGTCCTGCACGGGGTAGAGGTAGTCAAGACTTATTAACTTGAAAAGCTGAGATAATTGGCTAGTTAACAAACGGCAGCAAGCAGAAGGACTCAGGAAAAATTCAGAAACCAAGAATGGGAACCAAGATTAAGAGCCTGACCTAATTCTAAACTGGAGAAAGATCATTAGTGGGCCTGATGTGGAGAAAATGGGTAAAGTCGGTGAAAGAGAGAAAATGAGAGCCAAAACTGTTCATGAACAAATTAATCCTTTGAAGGAAAAGGCCATACCTTGTGCCTCCTTTCTACTATGCATAGCCCTTAGCAAAATAAACATATACGTTAAAAAGAAAGATCAGAGATATTTGGGCATTACCCAATAAGGAGAAGTATGCCCAGAAACGTAAGTCATCACTTAGCAAGCTAAGGATGGCACAGGTTTACTAGAAGACTCTGTCAATTGACAAAGAGAGAGGCTATGCGATCTAGTGAATGAACACAGGACTAAAAATGAAGAAGTAGACTTAGGCCAGCCTTGTCAACAACCTCCAATGAGATCCTTAGCAATCCTTCATCCCCCACCCCCATCCCTGGCTCAATTACTTTATCTGTAAAGATAAAATACAATGCTCTATTTTTTTTTTAAGTTTCTGGAACACTCTTTTCTCAGATCTCTATTTGGTTTTCTCATTCCATGTTTCCAGCCTTTGTTTAAATCTTGCCTTCCTAATGGGGCTATATTAAATACTTACTGTAACCCACCTATTCCACTCACACTCTAGTCTAAGATCTTTGTTGTATTTGATTTCACTTCATAGGATAAGGAACAGAGAAAGCATCCAATAAATATTTGTTAAATCTAATATGGGGAAGGGGATCTTGTGAAGGAAAAACTAGAATAATGAACCATTTAAATTCTCCCTGAGGTCAGTTACCCATCCATGGTCTTAACTATCCCAATATTTCCCTAAGCCCTATGCAGTAGTAGTATGGGGTCTATTCAATAAACCCTCATTAAATTACTGATTAAGTTAGTAGGCAGCAAAGGGCAAACATCCATAGTATTCTGGGGCCACCTGCTGTCAACCCGATTTAGTATCTACTTAAGCAATTGTAGTTGACAAGAATTGGCACAGGTGAGTAAAAGTTGCAGGAAATACTTGCCTTCCCCAACAGGGACAACCAAGCTGTTCCAGTAAAATCAGGAAGTATGCTAATTCTGGAAATCAGATATCTCCAAAGGTCCCAGAAAAAGATAGCTAAATCCCCCGGTGAAGGACTACACGCCCAGTAATAACAGTAAGTGCCTTGCTCTGGGGTCTTATGTATTAGATACTAACTTAAGCACTTTTATATATTCTTTTCTTCAATCCTTACACCCAGGCCATTGTCAACAGTTAATGGATAAGCATTCCTTTGAAGAGCCACAATAAACCGACAATTTAAACTAAAACATTAATAAGAAAATTAAAGACACTGTGTGCACGGATCGTTTGGGAGGTACTGCGGCACACGTACTGGCCAGTAATATGAGGCCCAATCCTATTGCATACTGCTCCTGACCTGCTAGGTCTGGCTTTACACCAAACACAGCCAAGCTGCTGGGCTCGGGATTCCGACGTTCACTTGTTTTAGTTTGTGTTGTGAGACAGGGTCTCACCTTGTAGCTCTGGCTGACCTGGAATTCGCTGTGTAGAACAGGCTGGTCTGAATTTGCAGGACTGTGCTCGCCTCTTCCTCCCAAATGCTGGTACTGCGGCCAGCTTTCCCGACCTTCACGAGGGAATTTTGTACCTGGTTCTGGGTGGCTCAAGCTGAAAGGTGCTGTTAGCACTAGCACGATTCCGGAAATGCAGCCCCTCCGCCGGAAGTGGCTTTTCTATTTCCCTCCGTTACAGGGAGTTACTTGGAGGGCTGAGGGCTCTAAGGCTGTTAGTCTTTTCGTTTTCTGAGTGTGCTGCTCAGAGTGACCAACAGGCTGACAGAACTGTAGCAGTCACCCCCTGAGAAGGCCTGTGTGCCCAGGAGCATCGGTATTACAGGGGGGTGTCCAGGTAAACCTCCTGATCCCTGACAAAGAAACACACACACACACCTTGGTTGGAGAAGGCTAAGGACGCTCTCTGTCCAGCTCTGGTTGCAGCTGCAAGACTTCTTCAACTTCCATCCATTCCATTCCTTTCATCCTTCCGCAACTTCCTCCCAAGGAAGGAGACAGTTGCGCCCCCTGGTGCCCAGATGGAACCGTGGGCACCTTGGTCATCCAGGCAGCCTTGATGTTACGGTTACTCAAATGGAGTAGGAAAATGGTTATAGTTGCTGCATATCTGTTCAAGTGTTATTCTTGTGCATTTTGCTTTTAAACAAAAAAAAATGCATCCAGTACCATGAGTCCATAATCGATGATATTATTGAATACAAAGCTGATTTTTAAGCAGTTAACAATAGTTCAAAGAAAATGTTGAATACAAAATGCACAAATTACAGCCAAAATTACGATGGCAAACGGGCCTGGTGTTTCATGCCTGCAGTACCAGGACATGGGGGGTAGGACTGTGAGTCTTAAAAAATAAAATAAAATAAAATAAAATAAAATAAGGGTAATAAGGTGGTACTCAAAATCACAAAAAAAAAAAAAAAAAAAATGTAAGTTTCAAATGGCCAAAAGAGAATGTTCTTGTACTCTTTGATTTTATGTGTGGACTTGACAGGTGTTTTTAAATGAAATTAACATTTAAATAATTGAAATAGCATAATGCAGATTGCCCCCACATAATGTGAATGACCTCATCCCATCCATTGAAGGCCTGAATAGAACAACCAACCAGCATCCTTGATCAAGAGGAAATGCTCCTTCTGACTTCAATTACATCTCTGTTGCTCCTGAGTCTCCACACTGCTGCAGATTTTGGGGGCTTGCCCAAATCCTGTAAGCCAGTTTCTTTATAATAAATCTCTTCTTTATAGATATACATTCTATTGGTTCTGTTTTTCTGGAAAATCCTAGTATAGTAAGATACTTCAAAAACCGCTGATTCTCCCCCCCCCTTTTTTTTGCACTTTCAAGCATCCAATATATTTTATGCATATTTTATATATTTATCAAAGTGTAAAATTAAGTAAAACTCCACAGCTAATGTTCCGAATGCCTATTCTAACTGCATAGAAGTTCATGGAGTTCTCTCAACTTTGGGTCTGGTCAATTTTAGTGCATGATGTTTTTATTTATTTGCAAGTTTTTTTATAATAAACTTTATAAAATGAAAAACAATTCCTTCTTCTGACATTGAGTCAGGCTGTGAGGATGGGAGGGCTTGAGTTTAAAACTCAGTGATCTAAAATGTTAAGGTGTCCCGTTACTTCTTCCCTGTGAACAGTATTTCCTCCTTGCCCTCATACCAGATCCCGTGGCTGACAAGTTCTAAAGTACAACTCCTCACTCCTCTTGGACGAGAGCAATGTAGTGGAATATAGGTGGAACTGTGAACACAAATCAGGAGAGCTGGTGTACTGACTTGGGCCTTTGAGAGCCTGTCACATCTTCATCCTCTCTTGAGTTCTATTGCATCTGTATGAAAAGATGCTTCACTGGATGATGTCTACGGTCTTCACCAGAGGTGAGCATCTTTGCCCTGCCATGGGGCTCTTTCCCCTTTTTGGCCCCTAAAGATTCAACTTATTTGGTGTACTTTGTAAGATCCATGGGCTCAGCTCTGTCCTGCTTTAATTTTGGGACTGGAGAGACCCTCTATGTCACTACTGGAGCCTAATCCATGATTCCCTGGACCTAACCCCAGGGAAACATACCGTGATTGTGTGTGTAAGACTGCTTGATTCTGTGCCTAGAATAAGAAGGTTGTAGCTAAAAGACCTAAAGCCACTCACTATCTGTTATTTAACTGCTGCTATTATAAAGCATGGCATTTGGGGTACACCGTTTTCTTTCTACTAGACCTTTCCAACCTGTTCAGAATAAGGTAGGAAAATGAAACAGTACTGTTTGCTATAATCCTTTACAGAACCCCACAATTCCTTCTAGCCCCTTCTAGCACCTATATTAAAAAAGACAAAGAAAACATTTAATGAGCAAGTTCACACTAATGAACTAATTTGGTCCATTACAGGATGCATGCATCTTCAAAACACTGTAAGAGTTCTGAGAAAGAACAATGATACGTGGCTAATGCTATAAATGAAGCTCCTTCAGTGGAAAGTATTTTTTCAGGACCTTCTAATAACATATATATATTTGTCAATCAGTCAACAGCTGCTATTTAAAATCAAGTTAGAAGTAGGACTTAGGGCCTTTAACTGTCTAGGTTCAAGTCTGTCTGTGTCTCTTATTGACTGTGACCTTGAGAAAAGTTATCTAACTTCACTGTGCTGCCGGTTTTCATCTACAGAGAGATACTTTAAAATACTTGATTAATATCATAACCTGTTGTGTGTCGGGCACAGCTTTAATTCTACAACCTTAGAGATTTTTACTTCTAGAATTTAAAAAAGGAAATTTTTTTATTGATTACCAGAAGCATGGGAATAGTAAAAGTAAATCAAACGTTGAGTTTGTACTGGGGAAAGAAATCATATCTGATATCAATAAACTATTCCAAACCCAGGAAGCTCTGAAAAACACATGGTAACAAATCATACATAACTTTGTGTATTGAGACATAGGCTGTAATCCCAAAAATGGCCAGCAGGTGTCGACATTCACTAACCTTCTGGCTCCAGTAGCAAACGCTAATTAGTGACAGACTGCAGCAGACCAGGGCTTCTGATGCAACACCAGGTATCTATACAATACAATACTTAACTAAAGAGAGAGAAGAGCAGCTGCAGTCAGTCCAGAAAGGAAGTTGACACACGATTCCTTTCAGGAATGAAGTCTCTTCACTGGGTGAGAAAGTACAATATACTTGACAAGGAACAATGGTTGGAGAGACAGGCGAGCTTAAATGGGCTTTCACTTAAAACATGAAAGAGAGCTCCTTTAAGAGCGAGATAAAGGGGCCAGACAGATTCCTCAGTAGTTAAGAGCACTTGTTGCTCTTACAGAAGACTAAGGTTAGGTTCCCAGTGTTTCACAACCATCTGTAACTCCAGTTCCAGGATTCCCTCTTCTAACCTCCAAGGACACCATGCACTCATGAGGGGCACATACAGAGTCATGCAGATGAAACACTCATACACATGCATTAAAATAAAGAAATTTAGGCCGAGTAGGAGTAGCACATGCCTTTAATCCCCGCACCAGGGAGGCAGAGGCAGATGGATCTCTTTGTGAGTTCCAGGGCAGCCAGAGCTACACAGAGAAACCTTGTCTCAAAAAAATCAAGGAAAAAAATTTAAGGGAAAAGGTAAAACTAAGGGAAGGACTGAGGAAGCGGAGAGAACCAAACAGAGATAGAATATCACCATGAGAGGAATTTGTGGAGGTAGGCCAGAGTTTCAGTGAGGAGTCTTCTGAGGAATTTCTCTGAGGGTTTTCTAGACTAATCCCCAGAACAAACAAGAAATCTAACTTTTCTAAGTTTTGGAGAGCTGACAGGAAGTTTTGTGTTGTGTGATTTATTCAATGGAGCATGTGTGACAAAGCACAAAAGAGCCAGGTGTCATAAATCATAGCTGTCAAGTGTCAAGTCATAGCTCAGGTGCGTCTTTTCATTTATTTATTTATATTTTTTGAGACAGGGTTTCTCTGTGTAACAGCCCTAGCTGTCCTGGAGTACTTTGTAGACCAGGCCAGCCTCGAACTCACAGAGATCCACCTGCCCCTGCCTCCTGAGTGCTGGGATTAAAGGCATGTGTCACCAGAGCCCTGCTCACAGGTGCTTCTTAAATCTGTTCCAGAAAGAGCTATAGGGTGGCATGGCCTGGCTCAGGCTGTGGGATCTGGTTTAAAGTTTCAGGCCTGTGTTTTGATAAGTCATAAACTTGTTTTTAAACAATTTTTTGATATACATAAAACTTTATCACTTATGTAAGATTAAAGTATATTTGGATGCTAAAAAGATAGCTTGTTTATTTCTGCATAAAGAGCTAGTCTTGTTAATATCTGATATTTCAGTGCAGAGCATCTTCACTGATTTTCAGACTCGATTGATATATAACATGAATTGCTAAATGGTTGCGTCAACTTGTCAGCCAGTCCTGTTTCCTCAGACTGAAAGCCTCTGAGTCCTCACCCCCCGAATGGATCGCAGCTGAACTGCTGCTAAAAGCCTTCTAGGAAATCCTCAGTCCAAGAGCCTCTGAGTCCTCACCAGAAAGAGCCTTAGGTTGAACTGCTTAAAAGCCTCTAGTTCTAGTCCTCCTGCCTGATATACCTTTCTGCTTCCTGCCATCACTTCCTGGGATTAAAAGCATGTGTCCTTCCCAAGCAAAGACATGAGATCTCAAGTGCTGGGATTAAAGATGTGTGCCACCACTGTCTGGCTCTGTTTCCAGTGTGATCTTGAACACACGGAGATCCAGATGGATCTCTGCCTCCTGAGTGACAGGATTAAAGGTGTGTGCCACCACTGCCTGGCGTTGGTGGCCCACGCCTTTAATCCCAGCACTCGGGAGGCAGAGCCAGGCGGATCTCTGTGAGTTCGAGGCCAGCCTGGGCTACCAAGTGAGCTCCAGGAAAGGCACAAAGCTACACAGAGAAACCCTGTCTCGAAAAACCAAAAAAAAAAAAGGTAAAATAAATAAAAATAATCTTAGTCCAAGCAGGAGCCTGAAATTCCTATACTATCACCCATGCTTCTAACTCTTCAAAGTGTAACAAAGAGGCCATAGTAACCAAAGACAAATCCCAGCCCACAAGCATGTTCTTTCTGGTTCTACAGCAATTTATGGGTTTATCTTCATTATGTTGATGTGAAATACAGGTATCACTTTAAAGAGACTAAGAAGCCATTTATCTTGAGCCAAATATGAGTAAACAATTCCATGGGGCCCAGAAACTTTGAATTAAGTAAGCTATAGGAAAAAAAAAAAAAGCCAGGCTGTAGTGACACGCCTTTAATCCCAGCACTTGGAAGGCAGAGCCAGGTGGATCTCTGTGAGTTCAAGGCCAGCCTGGTCTACAGAGCGAGATCCAGGACAGGCACCAAAACTACACAGAGAAACCCTGTCTCACAAAAACAACAACAACAAAAGAATGTTAGGTCAGACATGGGTGGATGGCTACTAAGAGAACTAAAATAACCCAAGGGGAGTTTTAGTTGAGAGTAGACAAAGGAGAGAGATGAAGACATGCCTTCAGATGATGTCTAACAGTCCCCTCCCTCAAGAGGTTGATTCACTAACAGCCTGTCTTCACCAGGAGAGGGTGAAGGGCTGGAGTAGGCCAGAGCATGGCAAGCACGAATCCGGCAGGCCTTACCCGTCCCTCATTCCATCTGCCTTGCTAAACTGTTACATTATATTTCTAAAGCTAGCCACCAAGGTCTAGTCCCTTATTTGGCCACTTCCTCCTCTTGAGGCTGACTACCATGGTCCAGCTGTCAACATATTGAAGTCCAGAAATCAAAAGCCCCCTTTTGGCTACCCTAATTAACATTCGCAATCAAAACAGACCAACTCATGCCAAAACAGACCAACTCATGCCAAAACAGGGTGTCTCCTCTCTATCCAGAGGCAGTCCTTTGTCCATCTGGGAAGGGAAAAGGAACAAGGGAGAAGGAAGAAAAGGGGACAGGAATATTTGTCTGGGAGGGACAAAGGACTGCCTTGCCTCTGGATAGAGAGGAGATGATGTGGCCCATAGACAAATGGCAGTTTATAAAGGTAAAAGGGGAAACCTCCTGTTAGGATGAATGTTTAATTTTGATTGGGCAAGTTAATTAGGTAAGCCAAAGGGGATTTTTGATTGATGGACTTCAATACTTTGATAGCTAGATCTTGGTAGTCAGTCTCGGGAAGAGGAAGTGGCCAAATAAAGGAATAAACCTTGGAGGCTAACTTTAGAAATGTAATCTAATTTTTTTTTAGCAAGGTAGGGAGGAAGGCGGAGAAGGGCAAGGCCTGCCAGAGCCCTGTTTACCATGCTCTGGCTCACTAGAGTCCCTTCAAGTATCCACAAGAGAAAAAATACAAATGGTCAAAAGTCATGAAAAAAATGGTCAACTATAAAATGCAAATTAAAAGTGCATTGATATTCTACTTCACCAGTAGAAGTCAGAATAGTAATTTTTTTTAAAGTGGTGGCACAAAACCACATTATAAGGAACCCCTTTTTGCTATGTTGATAGCTGTATTTCACATCAACATAAAAGAGTCTGAGTTCATGAAAAATGTTGGTAGAAGTTTTATGTTTAGTTACGAGTGTCAGAAACAAACCTAGGATAATTTCAGTGTCACACAAAGGAACACACAAGGTGAAAGAAGCCCAGCAAGGCAATTTCTTTTTGTGAAAAGGGTGCACCAGAACCCAAACCAGGCCGGCATGTGCTGGGGCAGGAGGTTCTCTTGGGTTTTATTCTAACTTAGGTGGTAACTATTACTTTCTCCATTTGCTGGGGTTCAACTTCAGTCTTTCAAGATCAGCTAGTTTTAAAAGAAACATCACAAAGGGAACTAAGGACAGGCAGAAGGGATCTGCCATTACAGGCTATTGGGCCTTTGTCAAAACAAAAGTCTCACTAGGTAGGGAAGGTTAAAAGATTTGCATAAAAGTTTTACAAGGTGAGGGAGATTTGTCGATTTTTGGCCTTTGGCAGACAAGCTATCTTGATAGGAAAAAAATAATAATTCTCACAATACTTGTACCCAATTGTCAATATAATTCAAGATGTGTCTTGTTAGAAATGGGTCTGACACCCATGAATAAGACCATACAATCCAAGAAAGTGGTTTTACTCCTGTGAAGGGTGTGCATCTGCACTCAAGCCAGCAAGAATTTTATTCCTAAGAAAGGAGCCCTGTGCCTCCCATGAGGGGCCAGTGCTCAGCTGATGAACCAGCCTATCTCCATATTGGGCTTAAAAGCCATTTTATAGTAAAGACAAACTAGGTTCATTCCTTTTATGATTAAACCTGTTTCTCAAGGATTGGGCTATGCCCCACCTGTAACCTTAACTACAAATGGTCCTGGTACTGCCTGTTCCAGGAATGGCAACCATGTCTTTGTTTCAAAAGTTGTTTATAACCATCTTGCAAACCTACCTTTGTTTCAAAAGGTTGTGTGAGCCAGGCGGTGGTGGCGCACACCTTTAATCCCAGCATTCGGGAGGCAGAGCCAGGCGGATCTCTGTGAGTTTGAGGCCAGCCTGGGCTACCAAGTGAGTTCCAGGAAAGGCGCAAAGCTACACAGAAACCCTGTCTCGAAAAACCAAAAAAAAAAAAAAAAAAAAAAAAGGTTGTGTGACCACCTATGACTACCTTATTATGACTACCTGTTGTTATGACCACCTTGTTATGCCCACTTTGTAACAATGTCTTTGTTTCAGGAGGGACTAATTTGTTATGTATATTTTTGCTCCTGTAACCCAGCCTATTTTGCCTTCCAAATCCCCCATTTGGAAGCCCCCTACCTCTGATCTATTTAACAAAAGAAAAGAAAGAAAGAAAACTTGTCTTCCTCCTGTCCAATGCTGACCTCTCCAACCTGACCTGAGGGGAAAGCAGCCTGTGTACACAAATAAAAAAGTTTACTTTAATCAATTGCTTGCTTTGATTAATTTGGCCATGATGATTTGGGGCAGTGGTCTTTCTCCCATCTTTGGAATTAACAAACCTCACATTCTTAGGTGGTTTGGCTAATTCAAAATGTCGAAAGTTTTAGGTAAGAAATGCCCTGTTAGCCAGGGAGGGACAAACTCTTTTGAAGTTTCTCCATTTTGGTTAAATGGTATCATTTTCCACAAACTAATCAGCTTTCCAGGCTTATTTTCCTAGATCTCCACCATCCTCTGAAGAGCCCCTGATGATGGCTGTTCCTGAAGAAATCACCTGGCAATGATTTACAAAGTATTCACCAATCTTTGTTCACTCCAAAATGTTCAGATGGAGCCTCTGGCTTGGCCCTACATGATCCTGGAAGCCCCATTCCCTTACCTTTCCAAACCCTGCCCACACAGAGTCTCCCAACAAAGGAAAGTTGTTGGCCCAGTTCCACATTCTTGGTGACTCTTACAACTTCCTCCGTGATGCTGCCAGCCACCCAAGTGTCCACCTAAGCTGTCAGTTTTTGACCGTACTTGGGCACAAACCCAGCTTGTAGTGGACACATCATCACCCCTTGCCTGCAATCTATAAATTCTCCCTATCTTAGTCTGGTGCACAACTTCTCAATCCTCAATCTCTGGAACCAGAGAACCCGCCTGAGAGTTGCTTTGCTCAACTGTTGTTATAATTTTTAAATTCATCTTGGTCTGGCTTACCGTGACAGCAGAGAAACTTATTATGGGGCGGAAAGGGGGTTGTGCAGAAAACCTATTACTAGCAAGGACCAATTTCAGACTCAAAGAGAAACTTTTTAACCTCCTTTCCAGTCCTCCTTTTTGAAACCATAGGTGTTTCTAACTAGATGGCAGGTCTGAGTAGAAGGATAAAACAGCAGAAA
Source organism: Peromyscus maniculatus bairdii (assembly GCF_049852395.1). Classification (NCBI taxonomy): domain Eukaryota; kingdom Metazoa; phylum Chordata; class Mammalia; order Rodentia; family Cricetidae; genus Peromyscus; species Peromyscus maniculatus. The sequence continues at coordinate 72,395,841 of NC_134857.1, forward strand.
GAAGTACCTCTGGCCCCTAGGGCCCTGCCAAGATATACTGCTAAGAGAGCACGCCATGTGCAACAGAGTTAGTGCAAAAGGTTTACCAGGGGAGTGGGGAGGGGGAAACTGAAAGAATGAAAGGTTGTCTTGGAGTGGGGACATGAGCAAGACAGGCAGACAGACAAGCGTGCAAGAGAGAAGACTGTGACTTACGGATACTTTTAAAAGGTGCACGTGTCACACAGAAGTATGAAGCTCGGTGCTGATGGTGGAAATGCACACACATGGAGGCAGGTGGTAATGATACTGCCACTGCTGCCACAGAGGCAGGCTGGCCTCGGCAGGCAGGAGCTAACACTGAGTCTTACAGAGGAGCTCTCTGCAGGGTTCCCCCACAAAGGCCCTGCCCTGTCTGAAGTTGCTCTTTCTTTTTTTTTAAATAACCTTTTAAAAAAATCTATTTATTATGTAGTGTTCTGTCTGCATGTATGCGTGCAGGCCAGAGGAGGGCGCCAGATCTCATTGCAGATGGTTGTGAGCCACCATGTGGTTGCTGGAGATTGAACTCAGGACCTCTGGAAAAACAGCCAGTGCTCTTAACCTTTGAGCCATCTCTCTAGCCCCCTTAAGTTGTTCTTTCCTGGTCTGCCTTACAGACTCATCCTCTGACCTTTCACACACACCTGAGAGTTTTTCTCCTACCAGTCTGCCGTACTGGAGGTGGTTAGAAGCACCTGAAAGGCTATGTTTTATCCCTGCTAAAGGAAATACTTGATGCAGTGTCTTTTTTTCTTTTTCATTGACAAAACTACCTAGTTTTTAAATTTCATTTATTTAGGGTTTTTTTTGCCTTTGTCTACTAGTACTTCGTTGTGGAAAGAGTGTAACCAAGTTTAAGCTTTGAGTTATTTTTTAAAGTCCTAGATAATATTGTATAAGGCTTCTTTTTAGCAACGATGGCTCATACAATTCCTTTTTTAAAAAAATAGGATGCCTAGATATTATTTTGTAAAGAGATAATTGATTTTTTTTAAAGAGATATATCTTGAAATAAGGAGAATTAATGGGGGTGTCTTTGGTTAAAGAAGTCAAATCTTTAGCCTTTAGCTAATGTTGACAATTAAATTTTTATACTGTTGCTTGTTTAACTGTCAATCCAGAGGCTTGAAGATCATAGGTACAATGAAACTGTTATGCAACCGGCCAATTGTACAATTTTATTTATTTTTGTTGCAATGTATTTTTTTGCGTTTATTTATGGATTTATTTAGTCTGTATGCTCATGTACACATGTGGAGGTCAGAGGACAACTTGTAGAAGTTGCAGAAGTTGGTTCTCTACTTCTGCCATGTGAGTTCTGGAAATTGAACCCAGGTTATTGGGCCCGGCAGAGTTGGAAGAAAATAATCTTGGTGTCACACAGAGAAACACACAGACAAAGCAACAAAGCGAGCGTAACCCTTGCAAGACAATTTCCTTCTACACAAAGGGTGCCCCATGACCTACAACAGGCACACACAGGCAAGAACACCTCTGTCTGACATGATTGGCTAGGGGTGCAAAGGGAAGGGCGGGATAGAACTGAGGAATGTCTGGCCATTGGATGAAGAGGCACTTCACAAGGTTCAGGAAGTTTATGAATATTTGCTTTTGGCAGCTAAATTGTTACCATTGGAACAAAAAATCATTTCCTACAGCAGTAACAATCTTCCCCTGATGAACCATCTCATCAGTCCAATAGGCCAAATTTTTCAACTAGATTTAAATATTTATCCATTAAGATGACTTTCACAACTACCATATAATTTAGTAGGAATGCCCTGCTAGGAATTGTTATTTATTTGGAGTGCTACTTACCAGATGAGAGAGAACACGAGGTACAAGGAAACCCACTACAAGAGTTTTATTAGGGGAGAAAAAGGGGGAACGTGCAGTAGGCCTACCAGAAATGAATGGTGCTGGAGAGAGAGCAGGGAACGGGTGGAATCTGCTTTTATAGGTTCCCCCCACCAAGCATTCGCACATGGGCTTATGTAGCTAAATCACTCATGCGCATAGATTACATGATCACACTTCTCATGGATTACATGGCATAGGACGCAAGGCCCTGGGGTGAGTAGGCATTTTGCCTGACTGCCAGACAGTGCGTGCATAGTCATGTAGCTAGGGAGTGGTTACAAATTATAACAGGAATCATTCTTCGTTTTTTCCTACTGTTAAGGCAGTGGTTTTCCAACAAGGAGAAGGCTTTAACCCAATGGAAAGACATACACACTGAGCACTAAGACCTGTTTATATTTGCTACAAATACAGATTAGTGTTTGGAGAGTACCTGCTGCAGTCTGTCTTATAGAGAGAGACTGCTTTGTTACAGGAGAGGAAATGGTTCATTAAAGTAGAGAAACCTATCTGCATGGCACTAGGCCAGACCTGGCCAGACTCCAATAGATTAAGTGGAAGGGGGTGGAGAGATGGCTCAGAGGTTAAGAGCACTGACTGCTCTTCCAGAGGTCCTGAGTTCAATTCCCAAGCAACCACATGGTGGCTCACAACCATCTGTAATGAGATCTGACGCCCTCTTCTGTATACATAATAAATAAATAAAATCTTTAAAAAAAAAAAAAAGTGGAAGGGGGTACATTGTGGTCTTTATGGATCATTTACATGCTAAGCATTTTTCTTCATAGGCTGTTTTTCTCCTGACTTCCAGACGTTAGCTGTCGCCTTTCACGTGTTAATCTGGAATCTCCTCCTCTATCCTGCCCCCATTCTCCTCACTCAAGCCCTAGTGTTGGAGGCCAGGGTGGTAGCCAACTCTTGAATCCCAGCATTCCACTCAGGAGTCATAGGAAGGTGAAGCTCTGTGAGTTCCAGGACAGCCAAGCTACACAGAGAACTCCCTCCCCACCCCCAAAATCTAATTGTTAGGCTTTAAATGTCACATTTTATAAGGTAATAAAACAAAATCCCTGTTCTCTAACCCAGTTTTTGTAAATGCAAAGCCTTTTTTTAAAAAATAGAAAGAATTTAGTTTTGTATAAGTGTATTTAATTCTGATCTAAGGAATAACTGATTTTAATAATCTTTAATTGCAATGAAACAAATCATATACATAGGACCTTTATCTTTTATGAACCTTCTGGTGATTTTCTCTTTAGCCGTTTACTTATGTCTCTTTACTTCATGACAATTCTACATAAAGGAGGCAGAGGTAGAAAAGGAAAGATAGGAGCAGAGGATTAGACAAGTCAGGCTCTCCAGAATTTGCTTTTGGCTTTGACAGAATGCTTAAATTTTAATTCAGTTTTTATGCTGTAGTATCTTTTTTAAATTTTTGATAGTTTCTAGAACTCTATCAACCTTTATAAGCTATCAATTTTTTTTCTTAGATCTCCCTAAATTTTAATTGAAGCCGATTGCCCATTTATCAATAGACAATAAAGTTCAGGACATTAAGTTTAGTGTGCAAAAAAGAGAGAAGGGAATACCAGAAGTCTCCCTGTTTTTAGAATACTTGTAAGTAAAATTAACAAAATTATCAAACAAAATCAGCTAAAGTATCAACTGGCAGTCTTTCTCCCAACATCCCCTGCTTTCTTGAGTTTCTATGAAGAAAAACCGAGTTAGTTCTTTTCTGGAGTTAGCTATTGGAGGAATGGCAAGGAACAAAGGCCAGGTGCCATCAACAAGTGATGTGAAAACAAACAAAAACCAACAAATACTCTGAGACAAACAAAAGAACAGCCAATAACTAGCTCAAAATAACGCAGTAGGTCATCAACCAATCCACATGTCAGAAAGCTCACCAGCAGCCACCCAAGGAAGCAACAGGATGGCTGGGCACAAAGTACCCTATTGGCACTTAGCATCAATGCAGATGACTCCCTTGGCTGGCTCTCTATGAAAATAATTTGAAAGATTTTACCTAGTAGTCAAAAGGCAGTTAAGTCAGACAGGGATGGGCAATGGATGACTATTAAGTTTACTAAAAAGAGTCCAACAAAATTTGCCTCTGGATCCAGAATATTCTAACTCTCCTCAATCTGAAAGTACTTGTGCAATCTTTAACCCAGGTGTAACTTCTCTTCTGTAAACTTCAACTTACACAAAAACACACTAACACCATTGCCAGATCCTAAGTTCCTTGAGGACAGGGACTCTGGTTTTCCATTCCTCTAAACACTATGCATAGCAGTTTATACAATGGATGCTTATTGGATTGACCCAGGTCACAACAACTTCTGTTGTGGGACTGTATACCTCTCTACACTAAGGAATTGCTATTCTGAAACATGGCCTGTGTGTTCCCGTGGCAAATCTGACTTGATTGCAGAAATGTGCCGTACACTGATTTGGCAAAGGAGCTGGATGCTAGGACAAGGCTTGGGTTCAATAGATTTGAGGGGGGAAAATGAAATACATGTGCACAAACACTTCCATGGCATGGATCTCCACTGCGTCCCTACAGTTGTCCTTCCGTGTCCTCCCCCAGTTCTTCCCTTCCACCTTTGTTATTTCTGGCTGTCTTTGTTCTCATCCTTGCCCCTTTGCTGTTTCCTCTCTTTCCTTCTCCTCTTCTCCTTTTCCACACCCCAGCACTTGAGCAGAAGTAGTGTCCACATTCCAAAGACCAAGGATCCTTGCTAAAATTGTTCCAGAAAATTTACCCATGCTAAAGGACTCTGCACTAGTGAGAATTCCTTCAGGGAAGCTTTTATTGCCAGTATCTTTGTCCCGTTTTATTTGTATATTTGTTCAAAATCAGTCAGTCACTTTCCCCTTAGATGCTGATTTCCATTGCCCTGTGTACAAAGCCTCACAAAATAAGGCTAACCCCACCTTGTCCCATGAGTGCCACCTCTGTCATTTACAAACCTATCCGGTCAAAACCTTAAGTCCCTCTATCTGTGGGGGACAGTCATTATCCCTACAGGACCCAGGACCACATTATGAATCAATGAGTGTTTATACACAAAAGGATGGGAGACAATGCAATGGCTTCGCCACCAGCCACATAGAAGCAAACAGCCAACCCTGAAATAGGTTTATATCCAGGGAACATGCTGTCTTTCCAATTCACTGGTCACATCTTCAGCTGATCATTTGCTCTACCTGAGGGATGAACTGTATTCTGTGCTGGCTCACAGTCCTTAGAAAGCAATCACACACAGATTCCATTCATTTTGGGTTTCAGTCAACCTGGTGATAGCTGTGCCTGTGACTATACTGCACTGCCATTAACTTAGGGGTGTTTTTCACCTCTTTCATAGCCCAGACCCTAATCTAAAGAAATAGATCACACATTCCTTAAAAGGAAGCTTGGGACTAGAGGGGTGGCTCACGGGTAAAAGTGCATGTCCCATGCCTGAAAAGTGATGGGACGGGAATTCAGATCCCAGAAATCCACACCAATGCTGGATGGGTGTGGCAGCCCATCTGTTATTCCAGTCTCAGAAAGTGGGGGAGGGGTGAAGGATCCCCAGAGCAAGCTGGCTAGAAAGACATGACATACTGGATGAGTTCTGGATTTGATTGACAAACTCTGCCTTAATGAATTAGGTGAAGAATGAGTCCTAGAACCCACCTAGGCTGCCACATACATGTGAATCCTCACACATACATCCACATTCATGTAAAAACATGAACATTTAGCCAGGCAGTAGTGGTGCACATCTTTAAACCCAGCACTCGGGAAGCAGAGCCAGGCAGATCTCTATGAGTTCGAGGCCAGCCTGGGCTACAGAGGGAGATCCAGGACGGGCACCAAAACTACATAGAGAAAACTTGTCTCTAAAAAAAAAAAAAAAAACCAACCAAACAAAAAGTGAACATTTACACACATAAGCACAAATAAAGACAGAATAAATTTTAAATGGTCTCTTTAGACCTTATAAATAATTAAGTTTTCATGTGCACTGTTTGTTGTAATGGTAGGAGATGAGATCTGGCAGAAAAAGACCACAGAGAACAGGACTAGAGCAAAACACAGTGGAAATGCCAAATTCCAGTGTAGTTCCATGACGTGGTACTAGTGCCAGACATTACCACAGAGAGATGTGTAATTCCTCTTAGCTCAAGTTATACTCCCAAAGCCATGCCTGGGCATCTTAGAGCCCAAACTGATAGCATTAAAGTTGTCTCCTTCCAACTTTAGGTTATATTACATGTGGGGGGAAAAAAAAACTATGAAGAGTAGAGGCCAAAGGACCTGACCAGCATTATGTGACCAAAGTTGGGAAAAATGTGATGTGAGCCCAGTTTTCAGACTCTTACTACAAGTCTCTGCTTATGGGTATTCAGGGGTACCTATATCCTTCACAAGAGGCTAAAATGCCCAATGAAGATGCGGCAGCCATCAGCTAAGATTGCCTCACTCAGAAATCTGTAACACTAGAATACAAAGTGGCCGCTAGCTCTAGGGGATAATAGGAAGCAAGGTTATGCCATTGGAAGGATGTTGCTGAGATGTCCGCTCATGGGTTAACCTGGGGTCTTGAGGCTCCAGGCGGATCCGCAGTAACCACATGTAGTACCCTGGACTACTGAGCCAGGCAACAATATTCATTCCTCTTAGACACAGGGTGCTATCATCCCACCAGGACATTGGGGCATGTCTGTATTGTCACATAAGATCAGTAAAATGCCCATTCTCTACAACAGAAGTCTACAAAAGAACAGAGAATCAAAAACAAAACAAACAACGAGAATCAAGACAGCCTGAAAAATACTTCAAAACACAGACCCAGATTCTCCTTCCCTCAGTATTATTAAAGAAAGCTTTTCATTTAACTTCTCTCACCTCAAATTAACATGCTCCTTTGCAACAATTTCCAAGCCTACAGATAGGTCTACATCTATTTTCACGCCAGGGTGGTTATTTCAAGGTTCCTCCTGTAGGAGGTGCTGTAAGCTCACCAATTATCCTTAAAGCATCTTCAAATAAATCACGTCTATGAAGGCCTTAGATCAATGGTTCTCAAGATGTGGATCACAATCCATTTGGCAACCCTCTCTCTCCAAAACTATTTACATTACAATTCATAACAGTAGCAAAATTAAAGTTATGAAGTAGCAACAAAAGTAATTTTATGGTTGGGGGTTGTCACGACCTGAGGAACTGTATTAAAGGGTCACAGCATTAGGAAGGTTGAGAACCACTGCCTTTGATAGAAGCAGCAGCCAAGCCCTTCCCTATCAGTCAGCTCAAAAAGGTCTGCAGGGATTGGGGTTTCCTATGTCCTCTTCCAGGGTTTTTGTGTCTGTTATTTTTGGACTAAATCTCAATCTCTTTGAGCCTAGCTCCTAGGTGCCTACAGCAGCACTGAACATCAAGGGGACCCTTTGACTCCTGGGTCCACCATAGAGGTGGAGATTAAACTCCACTCAACTCAATGACTAATCAATGACTAATGCTATTTAGCCTTCTCACCCCAATGTGCCCCATGTCATGGAAGATCAGAACCATGTCACTGGCTCCAGCTCTGTCACAGGAGACACACCTTACTCATCAGGACTCTTTGTAATACCCTCTAGCTATTTCTGATCTGGAGTGAGTTACCCTGGTCCCAGAGCAGCTGGCTGCCACGTAACTCCTCCTCAGATTTTTGCAATGAATGAAATAATCCGTGCACAGTAGTAATAACAACAAGAATGATGATATTAAGAAGAATAGCAATGCAAGCAGCTACTTGGTAGTTTATCGTCAATAATGGGCCAAGGGAAGGAGACTAGGTCTCCATAAGCAGTGTCTCGCCGTGAGTGCCATGTAGTCTGTGACCAGAGCCTCCATTGCACCACACTTTCCCCTCCCTTCTTCCTACTCTCTCCCTTCCCACCTCCCCCTCAACCCTCATCCACTCCTCAGAAAGAGTAAGGCCTTCCATAGGGAGTCAACAAAGTCTGGCATATCAAGTCAAGGCAGGACCAAGCCCCTCTCCCAAGCATCAAGGCTGAGCAAGGTCTCCCTCCATAGGGAATGGGCTCCAAAATGTCAGTTCATGCACTAGGCATAAATCCTGGTTCCACTGCCAGGGGCCCTACAAACTGTTCAAGCCACACAACTGTCATCCACATCAGAGGGCCTAGTTCGGTCCCATACAGCTTCCCCAGCTGTTCGTCAAGAGTCCATGAGCTCCCACTAGCTCGGGTCTGCTGTCTCTGTGGGTTTCCCCATAATGATCTTGACCCCCCCCCCCTTGTTCATACAATCCCTTCTCACTCTCGTTGACTGGACTCCAGGAGCTCAGCCCAGTGCTTAGCTGTGGATCTCTGAATCTACTTGAGGGACAATTTTTTTTTTTTCTAAGACAAGGTTTCTCTGTGTAGCTTTGGAGCCTGTCCTGGAACTCACTCTGTAGACCAGGCTGTCTTCGAACTCACAGAGGTCCACCTGCCTCTGCCTCCCAAGTGCTGAGATTAAAGGTGTGCACCACCACTGCCTGGCATGAGGGACAATTCCTAAATTCCATTTAAAATAAATGAATAAATAAAATAAAGGATCTGTACAGACATCCCCCAGAACGGGCTGCTCCTAAGGAAATGAGTTTTTCCCAAGACATTTATTTATTTAACTTTTTTTTGATGCAACTATATCCTGTTTCTGCCTCAATATTTTCCCAAAGAGAGGAAAAGGGAGCCAGATTTAGGAGGTATATAATGAGTTTGACTACAAGTCCAGCAGATCTGAAAGCACCTGAAATTCTTCTTGGAATAAGTGGTCAAAGGGCAGTGAGATTCTCAGGACTTGCCATCCTAAGTCCACTGTAGGGCCTATGAGGCTTTGTGTCTGTCTCCCTAATGGAGGGCACCAGCCTCCATCAAGGCTGGCTTTAGCAGCTCCTTCACACAGAAGTACTCCAGCAGTTACATGTGTGGGGAAACATGTGCTGATTTGACTATGATATTAATCTAGCACAACTATCAGAAACGGAATCCACTCCTGCAGGCATAGAACAGACCATGTGAATATTTGCATACAAATGAGCATGTAAACTTCTGGGTGCCATCTTTTATGAGATGAGCTAGTAGTCTACAGAACATCTAGAGACAGCAGCCAGGATTGTGAATACTCTGGAGACCTCACCATGTGAGAAAAAGTCAATAATAACAGAAGCCAGAGACAAAGATTAAAACATTAGAGATGGCGTCACTGATCATTGTTCTAAAGCCACATACAAGAAGGATTTAAGCATTGATTTAACTGTTCCAGTGGCAGAACTGAAACCAAGAAGTAGAGGTCCCCTGCAGGTTGCAGTCCTAAGTACACCAATATGTCCCAGAGCTAGAGCTACCCAGTGTAGATAGGCTGCCCCCTAGGAAGAGCTGCTTTCATCTGATGGAATGACCCAGCAGAGGCTGTAAGCTAAGAAGGGCTTGAACAGGACAAGAGGTTGAGCCCACAATTCTGTCAACCAATGTCACGTGAGAGTGTTACAAGTTTATTTTTCTTAACCGCAGAAAGATGTCTGAGTTCCATGAGACCCCAAACAGAAACTATGAGATGAGGAAAATCTTTAGTTAAAATATCTTCAGTGAACAAAACTGTAAGTTAGAAAGAGACAAATTAGAGTGTAGCCACCATGCCTCACCTTTTCTGAAGTGCCATTCCCTCTTCCTGTAAAACTCCTATTATTAACATTCTTGTCTGGGGCACAAACCAGCTAAGAAAGGGGCTCCCCATGACTGCTGCTGCCTTAACACTGACCTAATGCTCCCATATTTTGAAAGAGGGTGCACCAAGAGAGGTGGGATAATCTAATGAGATGAGAGGGCTTTCGACACAGGATCATTTGAAGGAGAAAGTCTTCCCAGGCATCCTCCAACTAGTCAACAATGGCTGCCAGAGTGTTACCAGAGGGAATGGGCATTGGATTCAGAGGAAGAAATCTGGGCTTAGTCCTAATTCTACCTCATACTATCTATGGGACCTTGGTCAGTTCATTAGTTTCTCTGAACTTTATTTCGCTCATTTTAATAACAGAGTTACTCACAATGTCTCATACAGGGCCAAATGAGACACCGAAAAAGAGAATGCTTTTTAAAATGTACAATGCTAAGTAAATAGCATATTGTAATGATTATTATTGGGCCTAAGTGGGAATACAAAGCAAAATAAGATGGAGTCTGTCTTCAGGAGCTATGGTACAGCTCAGTGTAAAGTGCATGCTTACCATACACAAGGCCCTGGCTTCTATCTCCAGTCAAGAAAGAGAGGGGAGAGAGGGAGGAGGAAGTCAATAGAGGATAGGAGGGGAGGGGAGGGAAGGGGAGGAGAAAGGAGGGGAGGGGAGAGAAGAAAGAATTTGTTTTCAGACAGTTCACTACTGTGCAACTGGTAAGAGGAGCTACTTTTCCTCATTTCCCCCCTTTAATAGAAATAAACAAAAGACCACAAGGGTATCAGGAGAATGGAAAAGGTAGCCCTGGCTTAGAGAAGGGACTGAGTCAAACCTCAACCACACTGGATCCCTGCCCAGAGCCCCACCACCCTTGGGCTTGAGGAGATCGCCTGCCTGTGTTGTTCTCTTGACTCCATCTCTCAGGTAACCCAGACCTTTGAACTCACCACCTTTCACAACCATTTCAGGCACAGAGCTCATCCTCTACCTCCTCCCTTCCTGTTCCTGCTTCAGCGAGAGAGAGATGGCTCCCTGAAATGAAAAACCAGCCCAACCAATTCAGACTACTAAGCCCTTAAGCTTCCTCATTGGCAATGAAGGGCTTCATAATTATATTGCATAGAACTGACTCAGAGCAAATTAAACTGATTTCCACAGTGAGGGGTGTCCTCTCTCTTCATGAATGACATAGCAATCAGCTACACTGCTGGACTAAGGAGTTAGCTGAGATCCAAGAGCATTTCCAGACAAGAAAAAAAAGTACTAAAAATTCGTTCTCATGGTTACTGTCTGTCTGTCTTTCTGCTCATTGTTCTGCTATAGATTAAATCAGGAGTGAACAAACTTTTTGTTTGTTTGGTTTTGGTTTTTCAAGACAGGGTTTCTCTGTGTAGCTTTGTGCCTTTCCTGGAACTCACTTGGTAGCCCAGGCTGGCCTCCAACTCACAGAGATCCGCCTGGCTCTGCCTCCCAAGTGCTGGGATTAAAGGCGTGTGCCACCAACGCCCAGCACAAACTTTTTTGTAAAGACCAAACTGATAATCCTAGGTATCTGGGAGTCAAAGAATAGCACATAGGCAACCATATGCAACAAGACAGAGATCTTCACAATTTTTGGCAAAATCTATAACATGTAATAACTAGATGAAAAAAATCTGATAATAAAAAAAAAACAAAATTCTTGAAGAGGTAACACTTCATTTGATTGGAATTCAAAGTTATTGCTTTCAGTTACCAAACTCTTACAAAATTCCATGCAACAATGCCGATGTATAACTTTTGAACATTCCATTTGAATATTTCCATTAATGTCTTTTCACATAGATATTGCCGAGCACTGATTACAAAAATACATGAATTTTAGTTAAGCATGCTCCTCACTTGGAAGACAATTACTAGTTTTCTATTACATAGATCTCTTTGCTTTATAACATGTCATTACCATGACCACAACCCACTTCTAGTTGAAGGCTGGAGGAAATCTTTAATTACATATCTCAAAGGACTTTAAAATATGGAAACCTCCTTTACACTTGTACCAAAAAAAAAAAAAAAAGAATGCCAGAGTGATATTTTGAGTTCAGAAAATATATTAACCACAAACTTATGTGGGAATTAAAGGCCCTACTTATTTTATTTTATTCTATTCTATTTTTGAGACAGGGACTCATGTAGCACAGGCTGGCCTTGAACTCACTATGGAGCCAAGGACAACCTTGAACTTCTGATCCTCCTACTCCCCCACCTGCTGGAGTGTTGTGATTACAGGAGTAACTACCATCCCAGAGTGTGTGGTTCTAAGAATCTAACCCAGTACCCTAAAAAACAGGCACATCTCCAACCTCCCATTTTAACTTAACAGCACAGGAGTTTTATAAAGCACTATAAAGTGCAGTATAAAGACATTACTTGTGCTCCAAGGAAACATTGAAAGGCTATAACCACAACGCCTCATCAACATGGCTGCCTAAACAATGCAAACAGTGATAGACATGCTACAGAAGGGGGAAAGTCACAGGGTCTCAACTTTAGGCAAAGAATTAAAAGTAACTGGGGAATGCTGAGACTGGGAGAAATGGGAGAAATGGTCTTTCCCACTTAGGGGTGCAGAGCCAAGAAAGCCATCCAGAGGCCCTGGTGGTGGTGGTGACACTTTTGGATGTGCCTGTCATCATGATCATCTTCATTGGTGGCTGGTGTTTGTTGAACGTCTATGAACAGAGCTCTGTGTCACAATTCTCTTTAGACAGTTCCAGACCATGTGACACAATTGTACTAATGCTTTCTTGAACAGGAAGCATAGGCCACAGAGGATTGATACTGATCACAGTCCTGCCTATTGGTGTGCCACTGTCACTGAGCTGTAAGGGTCAAAGCCAGAGGTCTCAAAAGCTAGTCTTGGCTACCCATTTGTTTTTTCTAGACAGGGTTTCTCTGTGTAGTTTTGGTGCCTGTCCTGGATCTCACTCTGGCCTTGAACTCACAGAGATCTGCTTGGCTCTGCCTCCCGAGTGTTGGGATTAAAGGCGTGTGCCACCGCTGCCCGGCCTGGCTACCCATTTTTAATATGCCAATTAAAGAGACAAATTCAATAAACAATTAAAGATAGTGAAAAGCAGAGAAAGAATATTTATTTTCATGGCCATACTAGCAAGAGAAACAAATAAAGAGGTCCACAGCCCTCTAGCTCCATCTTTGGGATCCTGGCATGAGTCTTAGGTTTAAGTAGAGGCCAAGAGATGCATAAGTAAACAGCCCCAGACAAGTTTTAGTCCCCCTGGTCATTGTCTCTATTCAGCCTCTCCTACAAGGTTGGCTGGTAAGTTGTCAGAACTGTGAAATCTCATTTCAAGAGACAAGCTCCCTAGGGCCCTAGCCTTCTTCTCTCCCACCATGAGATTCCTAGGAAAATCCCAAGTCTTTGGAGACCATTATTTCAATAGCCTGACAGCCAGCTGGACACAAGTGTCTCCTTTAGAACAGCTTTGCTCCTGCCCAGATGCTTATATCATTACGGTCCAATATGGGTCTCTGTTTCCTCATTATAAACAAATGAGATTTGACAGTACTTTCAAGCATTTTAGTTACAGAATCCAATCCTCAAGATAAACTTTTAACTTCGTAAGACAAATGCAAATGTGCTGAGTAGTTATAAGCAGCAGAACTTCTCTCCAGATTCACTCACAATAGCCTCTGGCAGGTGCCAAGGACACGGTCTAGAGGCCACTGGTTTAGAACTAGGCAGTTCTGGTCTCTTGCAGAAGTCCTCTCTCTGTAGGATGGATTTCTCTGTAGGGAAGAGAGAGGTCATCTCTACTTCCCCCTTAGTTTTTATGTGAGCTCTTCAGATGGATGCAAGAAGGAAGCTCTTGCTGATTTTAAATGAACATGAGGATATTTACAAGAGAGTTAAGCTCAAAGAGATGATCAAAGCATGGTGTTTTTAAACTCTACAGACGGAACAATGTATTCATGAGTGCACGACAGGATCGATGAATATCTGGACAAGGATGGTTATGTGTAGGGGTGTTGCTAAGATATTATAATAGGGAAGGGTAAGACAAGGGAGTGGAAGATGGGGGTTACTTCACCACACTAGTTATTTGGGTTCATTGCTGGCCCAGTAACCAGTCTCCGGTGATCAAAGCTATTTTCAGGTGTTGGTGTGTAAAGGACAGGCTTCCCCAATGCATGCTAATGATTTGCTGCAGCCCCAAATCACAAGCTAAACGGCCCTTTCTGAGACTATCCTCAAGTGATTTTTAGCTTGCAATAACCAATGTGCCAATCGGCCATATTTTGAAATAGTTTGTCCTTAATTTCCTCACCTCCAAGCTCAGTTCTGAGAAAGACCAAAGAACAGCTCGAGGGATGTTTCCTGGGTGAAACTGGAGACTGGGAGGAGAAGGAAACGCATTTCAGAGAGGACTCTCTATTGCGTTAGACATATGGAGATGGGCCTCTGGGCTCAGCACAGAGACTGTTTTAACTGGGAGCTGGGAGTTCTGATGGTCTGCTGGTTAGTTTGTGTCAACTTGACACAGACTAGAGTCACCTAAGAAGAGGGAACCTCAACTGAGGAACTGCCTCTATCAGATTGGCCTGTGGACAAGTCTGTGGGGGCATTTTCTTTGTTAGTGATGGATGTGGGAGGGCCCATCCTACTGTGAGCAGTGCCCTAAGCAGGTATTCCTTATGGTACAAGAAAGCCAGGCTGAGCAAGCCATGGGAAACAAAGTACTAAATAGCATTCCTCCGTGGCGCATCTGCCTTGCTTCTTGTCTCCAGGTACCTGACTTGACCTCCTGCCCTGACTTCTCTTTACAATAATATAATAATAAGCACTTTCTTCCTCCAGTCGGTTTTGGCCAGTGTTTTTTTTATCACAGCAACAGAAAGCAAACCAGAACAGAAGGGGAAATGGAGTCCGATGATGACCACCCAGACACGGAAAGGTCCCCCTATTTCCAAAACCACAGATCCTCATCCGGATCCCTGAGGTCTGCCACACAAGAAACAAGAGAGCTATTGTAGAGTCTGCGACATGCCCCACTGATTGTGGCTGGCCATCAACAAACTTCCTTGACACTTGTCACATACACACCTGACAAGACAATCAGGTGCCACATACTTTGAGCTTTGTCGTCACAAGCCCAATAAGAGGGAGGTGGGGTTCAAAACACAGGGACTTAATACACTAGACAACCGTCCCCAGATTTTCCAAACAGTAGGCAACGCAAATCCACAGGGAAGCAGGACTGCCCCTCGGAGCTATGTGAGGCTCAGCAGTGCACTGTAAGGTCCCTAATTCAGGAGGAATCAGAAGCCTTCAAACTGTCACCCTGTCTTTAGTCTAAAATGTCACTAATCCCCTGTAACACTCCTGCATTCCTGCAAGTGTGTGGGTGGAACAGCTATTATCCCTATTACATCGGGGAATGACGGCCAAGAAATACTCAGTCATAAAGGCTGACATGAGAAAAGACAGAAGAGAAGAGCAAGGTACTAGAAATGAGGAAGAGACAACCTCAACACAGTCTCCATGTCACCAGGGAAGGCCCCTCTGACTGGGACCCAAACTTTTCCCCCTGGCTGCCACAGTTCTGAACCTGGTCCAGAGCACTGGGGAAGCCACTTGTCATTTTCAGACCAAAAGGTCCACAACGACATGGATCCTGTCTACCTTGTGCATAGCATGTCCCAATGCCACGAGCTTACAGAAAAGTAAAAGGTAGAGCCTGGAACAGGGTGGGCAAGAGGCTAAGAAACACACTCAGTTAAATACAAACGCCATGCTCCTGAGAACCAAGAAGCCACAGATCAGCAATGTTCTAGACACTGACACTGCAAGATGTTTTCTTTTCAGTCGGCAACAGGGGCTAGAAGTGAGCACACATGTACTAAAGCAGGGCTGTGGGGAGACGCTAAGAAGGAAGGCAGAGCAGAGGAAGAGGACAAAAAGATGAAGAGGTGGTGACTATTTCCTACAAAGTGGGCAGGAAACCCGATAACTCAGTCATCTGAACAAAATGAACCTTTAAATTACATGGCTCTTCTGAGGCCACAGCATTCCAGAGAGGGGGAAGAGCAAGCAGAGGGGCCTAATGTCAGGAGACCCCAACTTACTGGTTTCCCTTTTCCTTTTTTCTAGTTTATTCTTTTCTGAAGTGTGTAGAGGCAGAGCCCTTAGGAAGCCACAGCTCAGAAGGAAAGAGAGTCGAGGTGACCGACAGGTAGTGGCGGCACACAGCACCACAGTGCAGGAAGACACAGCCAGGAGGTTTGCAAACAAATGGACAAGCGGAGTGCACATCCTCAAGCAGCAATGAGAGGTCCCTGGGCCCCTTGCCTGCGTCGTGAAGCACAGCTATTGTTCCATATGGAGAATTTTGGCAGGCTTAGTAATGATGCTAACAGTAATAGCTGTCGTGTATTAAGTAGCCATCTACTGAGGACCACACTAAGACTTCCATATTCTGAGCTGGGGTGTAGCTCGGTTTCTAGAGCACTTGCCTCCCATGAAGGAAACCTGGGTGCTAGTCTCATTGCTGTATGAGCTGGGCATGGTAGTACATCCCAGCACCCAGGAAATGGAGGCAGGGGATCAGAAGGTCACATAGCAAGCTCAAAGCCAGCCTATGCTACATAAGGCCCAGTCTTAAAAATTATGTATGAAAAGCAGATAATAAGGTTTAATACTTACTATGTTCCAACCTGTTTTGCTTACTTGCTTGCATGGTTTGAGCCACTAGAGAGGTTCAGCCCTGGGCTTTGTGCATGTTAGGCATGTTCTCTACCATTGAACTACATCCTTAGTATTTGTCATCATGACAACTCCATGCTGCAGAAGTGATAAGAGACCTTCCTAAAGGCTAGCCTCTTCTGCTCACAATTAAAGGAAGGGAACTGAGTGTGTGATGTGAAGAGAGGAGGTAGATGTGAGATCTATGGTAAGTCTAGAGCCAAAAGATTGGTCTACCATTGTGATCTGTATTATTTCATACACTCTGGGAAGACTTCAGCAGAGAGACACAACCATGTGACCAAGATACCATAGCAAAAGCAAGCAAAAGCTGTATTCTGAAAGGAAGATGCCACAGGAAGCTGAAGCTACTGATCTGGAGCTAAGGACTCATGCAAGGAGTTCCTTCTAGGTGGCGGGAAACAATGGGATGATGGAGTTCCAGGTGAATCAGCAAGTGCAGAGTGAGGAGGTGGCAAACATCTACATTTGCATGGCATGTCTACAGCAGGACTTAGCCTTGCTTGCTCGATGAGTGAGTCCTTCCAGTTCAGTGAGTTTGAATATAGGAGCAGAAGCTAGAGCTTTGGACTCCAGAGGAGTCTTCTTCCCCCTACAGTACGGTTCACATGCTTTACATCATAAATGTTTTTCACTGAATGTGTTATTTGCATTTGCCCACAACAGAAACCCATGGCACTTTGGATGGATTAGAAATGACCATTCAAAAGCCCAATTCCCACTGAATGAATGACAGGAAATGTACTGTGGTCCCCTGCTCTGCTGGTCAACGTGGCCACCTCCTCTTCTGCAAGATGTTCTGCTCTCAAAGGACTTGTCTGTGGAGTTAGGTGGCTAACTGTGTGTTATAAGAGGCCAAATTACGACAAAAGTAAAAATGCAGCTTTGAAAACACCCACTATCCATGACCCACATCCTCAAGACTCAAATGGATGGCAAAGACTACAAAGTCCCTCTATTGTATCTCAGACAAGGCAAGCAGCGCAGCATCTCCTCTCTGTGGGTGGCTAATGTACTAAATAATAATAATAATCTCTGCTCATAAAACTACTGAACTCCTGACATACTCGACCAGCGGAAGCTGAAATAACCAAAGCAGTATGCCTGAGCAACTCAGGATCTCTGGTACCTAGTGAATTTCCAGAACACTGACAATGGCTAGATAATCTCCGCAGAGAAGGGCCCATGCTCTCTGTGCCAGACCTAGACCAGTCAGTTTCAACCGTGACCACACAGGTTCCCTGCAACAATCCCAGGCAATCGGGATTTCCATTCATATCTGCCTAACCCTCAGATGCATGCCCTCTCTACCTTGAACTAGATTACTAAATGTGACTACAGAATAGTATACACCATAGACAGACTCCCAGGAAAACATACTTGTGTTGCAGAATTCAGATTTGCTTAGGACAGGATCGCACTATGCATCCCAGGCCGTCCTTAAATTAACAGTCCTTTCTGCCTCCACTGAATACTGAGATTACAAGCATGGGCAAGTCACATCCACTATAAGCAAGTTGGATTCTAACTGTAGCTTTAGTGTTGACTTTTTGTGTAATCCTATATGATCTTGTAAAAAAAAAATGTAGTTTTTTTTTCTTAACAGATTAAACTTTTTTTTTGTCAGAGATAAGAAAACTACTGAATGAAGCCTATAGGACTCAAGGTATAGAGTTCTGGTCCTTTCAAGCCACAGCTCAACCTTCCCACTCATTTTCCACAGCTGATCTTCTGGCACAGGGTCAGGCTCTGAACTCCTGTGTAAGGTGACTACCAGTCTCTCCCCTTGCAGGCTGCCATGAGCAGACTGCTATGCTGCACAGAGAAATGGAGACAAGTACTCCCACAGGCAGACAGGCACCTGCTGTGTTTGTCCAGCCCCTATAACGCGTCACAACAAAATTCTGCCTGGCCCTCATACTCCCGAAGCTCTGAACTGTAGCCAGCTCCCCCTCTGCTCCTAGTACAGGAAGGGGCAAGAGACATGATTCTTTTCCAGCAGGGTAACTGTGGCCACGTGGATCATTCATGACCACAACAAAGGAGCTGGGCTTTAAAGGCTATGCGTAGGCAGGACTCTCATGGCTAAGGAGTGTGGTAATTAAGCCAAGTCATAGCTGAGGCACACACAAGGAGATGAGGCTCTTGGAGGGTTGGAATTAGGAGCGGAGTGGCGGGGAAGTACTTGTCCAGGCTTGTCCCATTGTAGGAGAAGAAGCATGATGATGAAATTCCACTTATATTCCAACCATGACCTCCAGCTCTCCCAAAACCTCTTTCCAGAAGCCTCTCTTCCCCTGAAAGGTCTGACTCCTTCACTAAACATTTGACATAAGGATAAATGAACAAATAAAAGAATGAACCAGGGAAGGGGGGGGGAGAGAACTCTTTCCTGGCCCCAACCCCACTCTTCTTCCCTGTTTTTTCCTATGCCAAGAGTGTGTTAGGTGGGCCTGACCCAGTGGGTGTATCGCTCAAGCATTAACTGAACTTACTTATGGGACCAGGCAACAAGTCACAGAGAATCGGGGACAGTGTCCTTCCCCAGTTCTACATAAAATCCACCAGAGCCCATAGGCCATCCTCAGTGGCCTCTGATCTCTAATCCACTGGCTGAACTTTGCTGGCAAAAGATTATTCTCCTTACACAGCCAAGATAACTTTGCAACTGGCTTGCTCCTGGTATGCACTACTGTTTTCTTATTGTCTTTTTCCCTTTTTTCTTTTCCTGGCAGGGTCTTGTTATTTTAACTTAAGCTGACCTTGAACTTGCTATGTAGCCCAGGCTGGCCTTGAACTCCTCACCTTCCTCCTGCTCCACATCTCCACCCACAAGTGATGAAACAATAGATTAACAAGTACGTCCTACCATACTCATCCTGTTCACCCGCTTTTCTCTCTGTGATCTCTTGGGACCCTGGATTCAGCATCCTGTTAAACTGAACAGCCAAGAGAATGAGACATAGACATGAGCTTAGAACAGCAACCATCTGCTCTTCTGGAAGCCATAGGACTAATACCTGCCAAGGATGGCTTGGACATCAACCTACTTGCATCAGGAGCAGAGCAAGTTGAACTCTGGAGGGTCTATGACAGCAGTTCCCAATCCCTTTGGGGGTTGCCTAAGACCATCAGAAAACACAAATATCTACATCATAATTCATAACAGTAGCAAAATTACAGTTATGAAGTATCAATGAAAATAACTTTATGTTGGGGGTCACCACACAGGAGGAACTGTATTAAAAGGTCACAGCATTAGGAAGGTAGAGAACCACTAGTCTGTGAGTTTGATTCTCCCCTAGCACTGACTTCAGCTTGCCTGCTCCAGAACTGCCTGGCACACATCGCAGCATCACAGATGAAGCCAGCCTCCTGCTCGGGACACCTCTGAGCCCTGTACTGTATCTCAGGAATGGCCTCCCAGATGGCCGAGGAGAGTGGACATACAGCTCTTTCTAAGGAGCAAATGCAGTTCTCCTGTCCCTTCTGTATGTAAGGTCTTTATACCAGCTGCCATTCCCTGGACCTCTTGAAATCACCGTGGTCCAGCAAGGGTCCTGCTTCCAACCTCTCTGAAAAATTGAACCATGACACATTAGTGTCTTTGCCACATTCACAATGAAACTGGGCCAGAACCTTGAGGGAAACCTTCCCGTTTCTGAGCTACAAGCTCTCTGGTGTACTAGGGTGATGAGCAAGGAAAGGTTATAGGGAAAACAGAATATCTAACTGCTTTACATCCATCAGCAAGTGGGAAAGCACAGGCTTCCGCACATCACATGCCCCAAGTTCATTCGAATATGGCTGACAGCAGAGGTTCCAGGGAGCAAAGAAAACACTCATCAAGTGAAACCCTAATAACAGCTAAACTATGGTGGAAACTTCACAGATTACAAAGCGCACTTACCCCTACCCATTTTCCTCCACTCCAACTTTACCTCAGGATATATGCATTCCTTTGATCAACAAATCTTTATCAGATGCCTATTACCAGAAGTGCTTTGGTAGCTGCTGAGTTACAAGTTGTGCAAGACCCTGGGAGGCACAAAACAACAGAGGTAACTCCATATCCCTGACCTTTGCTCTGCCTCTCAGCAACTCAACCAGGCAGGTTTTGCCTGTTGTCATCCTCAAGCCAGGGCATTCAAGCTTACCATCCCTTCCCATCTTGAAACAACTCTAAACAGTCAGCCTTTACTCAAAAAGTAAAAAAAGTTTCCATATCACCAAGCAACTCCACTCCTAGATGAAGATGAAAAAAAATAACAAAATCATAGAACCACACAAAAAATACCTGACTGTTCATGGTATCGTGATTCGTAAGAGTCCAAAAGCTGAGCCACCCCCAAATGCCCATCAAAAGATGAGTGAATAAACAAAATGGTTCATTTATATCCTAAAAGTATTAACTTGGACATAGAAATGAATTATTAATATATGCTATAAAATGAATAACCTTGAAAACATTATGCTAAGTGAAAGAAGCCTAACAGTGGAATGTTCTATGACTCCATTTACATGAAAGGATCAGAATAGGCAAATCTAGAGAAACCCAAAGTTTTAGCACCTCACAGGGATAGCAACAGAGAAGAATAAGAGATGAATAGTGGTGGGCACAGGATTTCTTTTGGGGTACAAAAGTGTTCTAAAATTGGGGGCCAGAGAGAGGACTCTGATAGTTAAAAGCACACGCTGTTTTTGTAAAGGACCAGAGCTTAATTCCAAGCACCCATGTTAAGTAGCTCACAACTCCAGCTCCAAACAAAGCTTTCAACATCCTCTGTCAGACTCCAGGAGCACTTGCCCTCATGTGTGCATATCCCTACATGCATACACATAATTTCAAATCAAAATCTTTTTTATAAAGTATCTTAAAATTAGATTATGATAATAGCTGTACAACATTAAATGGTGTTGAATTGTATACTTTCAGTGGTAAACTGTATGGTTTATAAATTATTTCAAAGCTTTTTTTTTTCTTTTAAAGATGTCTCATTATGCCACTGAGGCTGGTCTCAAACTCCTAGCAGTCTTCCTGTCCCAGCCTCCTAAGTGCAAGGATTACAGGCATGAATCACCATTATAAACTGCAAGTAAGGCCATTAGGAAAAAGGAACTGTAGTGGTCCAGAACTGTATTTCTGGGACTTAAGAGGCAAAATCAGAGAATCGTTGTTAATCCAAGCCCAGCCTGGCCAATAAAGGAAGTTCTAAGCCAGTTTGTTTAACAGCGAGAACGGATCTGTAGAATCCAGAAAAACAAAAACAGGAGAATTGCCACGAGTTTAAGGATGCCCTTGTGGCATATTGTAGTTCCTCACAGCCTGGGCTACAGAGTCAACAACAAGAAAAATTAACAAATAAACAAACAAAAAACAAAATACCTCAAAAACCTTTCTGATTAGAAAGATCCAAACGTTGCCATCTTAAAGACATCTGTTTGGTCTGTAGCATTCCTAGCCATGTTTTAGGAAATAAAAATCCTCTGGGCCAAGCTCAACAACAGCTTCAGATACTTACTAGCACATTTCAATTGGGTTTATGATAGAGCATAAAGCATTGGGGAGGAGAGAGATGAGATGCTCTTAGAACAGAGTCCAGTGGTATAAGAGGCACAGAGACAAGCTGGGGTAAAGATCTCAGCTCTAGAAACACTGTATGTACTCCAGAACTCCCAGGCGGAATTCCTCCTTTGGGCTCAGAGCATACTCTCGGACAAGGCTAAAATATTGCTGAGGCCAACGTTGCCTTAAAAATCCCCTGACTCCTACAGATGTTATTTAGGGAAATGGCCTATAATTAGGAATGTAGTTCACTGAAAAGAAAGACTTAAAATGGCAATTTATTTATGTAATGATAATAAATGACCTTTGAATATCAAGAAATCTCAAAAGAGTCTATTAATTAGTCCTCTCTGGTGGGTGTTCATTTGTCCCATCTGTAGCTTTAGGCTCCTGCTGAATGCCAAGGGGTAGCAGGAATGAAGTGCCTACCTAACATTGCACCGGGAGCCTTCTCTTGTAACCCAAATAGCCATGTTTGGGATTTCTGTGGGCTTTATCTGACTAGAGAGGCACCCAGCATTTCATCAGAAGAAGGAGGTCTGAGAATTGTGTGATAATCATCTCTGATGATTTGGCCAAAATACAACAATGGGTCTTCCTGAAAAATCCATTAACTCAGACTCATACCTGTCAGGTCCAACAGGCATATCTTTATCCAAGGTAAATGAATACCAAAGGCTTGCAACAGGGTCAAGAGTCATACAGAGGGATGATGGATGGCTTATCCGGTTAAGATCCTTGCCACCTGACAATGCAAATCTGATGACCTGAGTTCCATCTGGAGAGGCCATGTAAAGGAGGGGAGGAGAGACTCCACAAAGTTGTCTCTGACCTCCACATGCATACTGCTGCAAACACACTGTGGTACACATGTGTGGGTGAGTATGCACACACACAAATAATGATGATAATAATAATAATAATAATAATAATAATAATAATAAATGCTTTTATGAATTCTCCCTTTTAATTTTCTTAAAAGAAAAACACTTAATGGGCAAGTAGAAATTTTACCTCATTTCACACCAGTCTTCAGGACTGTCAATAGTAAACGCAAAAAGTTGCATTTTCTATGTAGATTTCTTTTTTCTTTTTTTTAAATTCATTTTACATATCAACCACAGTTCCCCCTCCCCTCCTCCCAATCCTCCCCCACCTCCCCCAATCCACCCCTATCCACTCCTCAGAACCACCCCCATCCATTCCTCAGAAGGGTAAGACCTCCCATGGGGAATCAACAATGCCTGGCAAGTTCAGTTGAGGCAGGATAAAGCCTGTCCCCTCCCCCCATCAAGGCTGAGCAAGACATCCCACCATATGGAATGGGCTTCAAAAAGCCAGCTCATGCACCAGGGATAGATCCTGGTCTCACTGCCACGGGTCCCACAAACAGACCAGGCAACAACACTGTTGCCCAAATTTGGTCCCAATGCAGGCTCCCCAGTTGTCGGTCTAGTGTTTATGTGCTCCCACAAATTCAGGTCATCTGTCTCTGTGGGTTTCCCCATCATGATCTTGACACCACCACCACCACCACCACCACCCACCCCCTCTCACGTAATCCCTCTTCCCTCTCTTTGACTGGACTCCTGTAGCTAGGCCTGGTGCTTGGATATGGGTATCTGCATCTGCTTCCATCAGTTACTGGCTGAAGGTTCTATGATGATAGATAGTCAAGGTATTCACCAATCTGATTACAGGGGAAGGCCAGTTCAAGCACTGTCTTCACTATTGCTAGGGGTCTTAGCTAGGATCAAATGACTCTGAGATATCATCTTACAACCATCAAAAATGGCTAAAATAAAAAACACTGACCACAGCCTATGTTGGAGATGATATAGAATAAAGAGAATACTCCTCCACTGCTGGCTCTAGTACAAACTTGTACAGCCACTTTGGAAATCAGTATGGTGACTTCTCAAAAAATTGGAAATCAATCTACCTCAATATCCAGCAATACCACTCTTGGGCATATACCCAAAGGATGCTCAATCATATCACAAGGACACATGCTCAACTATGTTTATAGCAGCATTATTTGTAATAGCCAGAATCTGGAAACAACCTAGATGCCCCTCAACCAAAGAATGGATAAAGAAAATGTACATTTACACAACGGAATATTACTCAGCTGTAAAAAAAAAAAAAAAATGACATCAGGAAATTTGCAGGCAAATGGATGGAACTAGAAAATATCATCCTAAGAAAGGTAACCTGGACTCAGAAGGACAAACATGGTATATACTCATACGTGGATACTAGATGTAAAGCAAAGGATAACCAGAGTACAACCCAGAGCTCCAGAGAAGCTAGGAAACAAAAAGGACCCTAAGAAGGACACATGGATTGCCCTGGGAAGAGGAAAGAAATGAGGTATTCTGGGTAAACAGGGAGTGTGGGTGGTGGTAAACAGGAGGGAATGAGAACATGAGGGGATGGGTTGGTTGGGGGAGGGATGGAGTGGAAGAGAAATGAAAGAGATATCTTGATGGAGGGAGACATTGTGGTATTAGGGAGAAACCTGGTGCTAGGGAAATTCCCAGGAATTCTGTGTAGATTTCTACACCAAATAATCATCTGTCTTATCTCTCTAAAGAGAATGCATGTGCTTTCAGTGTCCAAACTATTTTTAGGCACTGGAGGAACAATGGAAATCAAATAATAGATGTTGGATTGGCTAAGGAATTCTCTTTTCAATGCTAGATGCCTTCACAGGATGTCTTTAGTGAGTTATTTTGTTCTTTTTCACTTTAGTCTGTGAGGGAAACTATTTCTCTCCTAGAGGAATGGGAAGCAAAACAGGTCTGTGAGCAAGGGCTTTGGAATGAGGAAGACATGGGTTCAGACCTTAGCTAAGAGAGCTACAAGCAGCACAGCCTTGAACACATTATTTATCCTTCTCTCACCCTTAGTTCCCTTGTTTAGAAAATGAAAATAATATTCCCTCCTCCATGCCTTATTTTGCATTTTAGCATATATAAAAAACCTATCTGAGGATAGTAGGGAGACTTCAATAGCTGGTGGCTTCAAACCTCCTACCTTTGAGATCAAAATCCACTGAGAAACAATAAGCAAAATGGCATAGGTCTTCACAGAGTTCATAGGTGCTAATAAGGTGGCAGGGCAGCCATGACTGCTGTCTCCATTTTCCATAGAGGAAGAGTGAGCTTTCGTCAAATTGTGAATACAGTGAAGTTAACACTACATGAAAGTCCCTGGTAGACCTGCGATTGGAATCACCGAATCTTAGAATGCTTGCTTCCAAATGAAAGCTTCCAACTTCTATGAATGTCCATCTGCCCAATATTACCCAGGACATCCCATGATTCCATCAGTACAGGGCAAGCACAAGCAATCTATATTATTCTCTTTTTTCATTTGCTTGTTTGAGATATGAATCTTACTGTGAAGCCCAGGCTGGCATCAAATTGGTGATCTTCCTGCCACAGTTTCTCTAGTGCTAACATTATAGGCATGCAAATGTAACTATTTCTAACTCCCAAAACCTACTCTTCTTCCTACATATCCTACCACCTAGTAGGGTTTAATGTTTTGTGGGGGTTTTTTTAATGATTTATTTTTTTTTATGTGTATGAGTGTTTTTGCCTGTATGTATGTCTATTGCCACATGCCACATGTCTGGTGCACACAGGGGTCCACAGAGGACATCAGATCCCCTGGGACTGTAGTTACAGACAGTTGTGAGCTACCATATGGGTGCTGGGAATTGAACTCAGTCCTCTTCAGGAGCATCAAGTGCTCCTAACTGCTGAGCCATTTCTCCAGCACCAAACCAAAGGCCTATAAGAATGAAAACCAGGAAGGCTGAGGAGAAGGCTCTGTTGACCAAGTGCTTACCGCACAAGCATGAGGGTCTGACTTTGGATCCTCAGCATCCATGCAAAAATCTAGCGCAGCAACATGTGCCGATAACCCCAGCGCTGGGGAGGCAGAGACGGGGCAAACCCTGGGGCTTGCTGGTCAGCAAGTCCAGCATTAATGATGAGTGAGTGCTTTGGATGCATTGGGTCTGGTGGCACACACCTTTAATCCTGACACTCAGGAGTTCTCCATGAGTTCTCAGCCAGCCTGATCTACATGCTGAGTTCCAGGACAGCCAGAGCTATGTAAAGTGAGCTCTGGTTAAGCAAGAGACTTGTCTTAAAAAGTAAGGTGAGGGGCAGCTGGGGAAGACAGTTGATGTTGAGCTCTGGCCTATAAGCATACCTGTTCACACACAGGCCACACACAGAGACACAGGCACCCGCACATAAACAAAGAACAGGGATTGTGTTTTGACTCTGGACCTACAAACTG
The DNA here is from genome assembly GCF_049852395.1 of Peromyscus maniculatus bairdii. Classification (NCBI taxonomy): domain Eukaryota; kingdom Metazoa; phylum Chordata; class Mammalia; order Rodentia; family Cricetidae; genus Peromyscus; species Peromyscus maniculatus. Next base: position 72,422,086 of record NC_134857.1, read on the forward strand.
GCCTTCCGTATGCTCACAAGTATCCACTGAATAACTGACTAGGTGATTCTGACCATGCTAGAGAGCTTAGGTGTTAAGTAAATTCATGGAATGAAGCTCCTACTTATAAGATCATGATAATCCTGCGACAAACACAGAGAAAACAGTTGAAGCAGCAGGAAAACCAGACTTCAAAGGACAGAGACCCTGGGAATGCCAGCAGAGTCTCTTCGTCTTAGATTCCACCAGCCTCATTCTGAAGTTACATTCCTTCATTATATAGTGTGGTCCTTTTAGTCACCTAGATTAAATCCTTGGGATGATTCGTGACATCCCCACTTTCTTTTCCACTTCTTGAATCTATAAAAAAAATGTTTTCTTTCCCTATTTCATCCATCCATCTTCCTACAGTTTAATTTGCTCCATTAGGATCAAAGCCCCTTGCTTCTCACCAAAGCCACACTACTGATTCCTAACTGGCCTCCCTGTTCTGACATTCCTCTTTCAGGTCCATCCATTCACCACAAACTACAGTGATTCATGTATCCCAGGCTGCCCAGAACGCTTCCACTTTCAGCACTCGTGTCTAATCGTGGGAAATTCCTCAGTTCTAGATTAATGGAGAAAACTAGTCACATACTGCAATGAACTTAAAATCTTCCCCCAAACAATGCTGACAGCAAAAACAACAAACCCTTAATTAACATGTATCACTAAAATAAACCCTTAAATTGGGCGCTAGTTAGCTTCCATAGAATGCATAAAAATGCATATTAGCCAGGTGTGGTAACACACCTGTAATCCTAGAAGCTGAGTGCCTGAGAAAGGATGATTGTCATGAGTTTGAGGCTAGCCTGGTCTACATAGTGAGATCATTCCTCAGAAAAGAGAGATAGAAATAAAGAAATGAAGAAAAGGAAGGGAGAGGAGAAGAGAGGAGAGAGGAGGGGAGGGGAGGGGAGGAGAGGGGAGGGAAGGGGAGGGGAGTGTACTGTGCTAAGAAGGTAAATGTGCATCAGGCCTTGTGAGAGTCCTTCAGCAGGTCATTCAGTATAACTAGAAACTTCAGTCTCTTCATCTGTAAATGAAGAAGCTAAAGCTAAGCTTCCCTTTCAGCTCCCGAATTCTCTACCTCTACTCTTCTGTCACTCTCTACTTCCCCAGGCATAGGCACCCATGTTAATTCCAGCCACGTGGGGAGTTCTCAACTATGCCGCTTCGCTTCGGTCTTTGCTTTCTCTCCTTCTCTTCCTAAGTGTTCCAAAGAACAACATAAATCTTGCTTACAAAACAGGAGTTGAAGGAATGCCAAGGCCAGCCCAGAAGAATTCCATCCAGATTTTCTAATTATTGAACACTTCGCATGTCCTACGCTGGTCTTTCAAAGTCTTTTTGATGTGAAGCTTCTTTAGTCCAATTAGACTAAAATCTTTCTGACCTTTTATGATTCCTTTTAAAAAATCCTAAAGACAGAGTAAATAAGAGCAAGTGCCATCACAAGCAATTGACTTGGAGACTAATTATATAATCAATTGATGTAACTAATTATATAATCATATAATCAATTATTTAATATGATTATGTATTCCATATGTAATTATATACAACTGGCACTTGTGAGACAAAGCAGAAAGGCAGGTGAATCTCGAACTCTTTGTTCCTTACACAAGATTCATTCTCCAATGTGTCCACAATTCAACAATTCACTTAATCCTTGAAGATTTATTAAGGATCTCTATGACAAGACACTGTGCTGATGTGTCACAGGTGTTACTGAGATGGGCGATAAGTGGAGGCTCAGGTCACAAACAATATCTCTATCTCACAGACATCATAAGCTTCCAGCTTGTCCCCTAACTCTAACTTTTTTGTAAGGCTTAAAGACTCGAGTGTCATGCTGGTGGTGCACACCTTTAATCCCACCCAGAATTTAGGAGGCAGAGGCAGGTGGATCTCTGAGTTCTAGTCCAGCCTGGTCTACAGAGTGAGTTCCAGGACAGTGATGGCTACACAGAGAAACCCTGTCTCTAAAAAAGCAAAAAGGAAAACAACAATAAAACTCTCAAATGTCAACTCTACCTTCATCACCTGCCACCCATTATGTCCTTAAAATTGATCGTACAACTACTTCTCCTACTAGCCTGCAGAAAAGAATGGCCATTAAAAATAGTAAGATATACGAGTATCTACTTGTACAAGCAAAATATAAGTTTAAGATTTATATTTTCCAAGAAGTATATCCTGACCAAATGTATAGACTCGCTAATCTCTACTTGAGTGGGATTTTTTAATAGAACATATAAACATCTTTCTTTGGTATGACTGAACTGTTATCTACCCCCATCAGCCTTGGTATGGAACAATTTCTAAGGATCGATTCAGCCAGAACCTCTGTCTTTTCAACCCTGCAGTGTGTAGCACCTACACTCCCTTAATTAAGTGGGGCTGAGACTTGAAAAGTGTCACCTACTACAATGACAAACAGGTTCATGAGCAAATGGGGGAAGTAAATAAACCAAACGGTTTGCAGAGGGAGAGGTCGAGCAGGGTTGAACTGGGCTGAGCTGGGTTGAGCCCAGAATGATTCAGACACCCACCACAGAATGGGTGTCTCCTGGGATGACTTAGTAGGATAATTAAAAACCTTATAAATAGGATGGATTTTCAGGTCTCTAACATCCTCCCTGGCTCCTGAATCTTCAGCTCACTCTTCCTCCAACAGGTAAGACATGCATGCTGGAGCAACAGCAGTATCTACAAGTGTGGCCGTATATACTCCTTATAGTAGAAAGCTAGGAGGTGGAGGGCAGAGACTGTTTCCTGTCGGTGATACTCTTGGGCACCTTTCTGCTTCCTTTTCAGAGCTCTATCTTAGAATAGAGTGCTAGAGCAGCCTACCTCTAACTATGTGGGCCCTACCTATCCCCAAATGGAGCTTCTGAATGACCGGTTGACAGCTGCCTGTTCTGGAGTGAAGCGCTTACCTTTTGTACAAGTTAGGCAAGGCCTGGACCCTGGGGACTCAGCAACACCCAATTTCACTATCATCAACAGTCACAAAAGCCGCGGCTTGTCCCGTGCAATCAATTATTTGTCCCTCACATGTACAGGCATTACTGTCTGCCCATGTTTTGTCATTTGGGGAGCATTTTCAGAAGCCTGTGAGCATAGTTTTTTGTACCACCAGAAGGACTATTGGCATGCAGATTGCAGAAGACCCCAGCTCCCCAGCATGGCCAGTGCTGACCTGACTGTGCAGTATCTGTCATGTGTGCAGCGTGTCCACTTGCTGCTTTTCTCTGTAACTTTTTTTTTCCCTTTACTGATTCTGTTTAATAAGCTGGTAAAAGAGTTTTCAAGAACTTAACCTCTCAGAAAGGCTTCTTGGACCACTGAAAGAGATATTTTACCTCCTTTCTTGCTCAAAGAAGACTCCTTAGAAGATAGATACCTCTTCAATGGCATGCATTTACTGATCTCTGCAGTCACTGCTGGAAAACTGCACACTTCTGTACTTCCCTCTGGCCCATCCTCTTTGGGCTAACCTTCCTTCATTTTTTGCTCTCACATGAGAGTCTCAGTCAAGCAACTCCCACCCAAAGTAGAGAGGAAGGCCTGTGAAATGTCTACTACATAGGTCTAATTTTTTAAGAATTTGCCTTTTCCTAGCAAAGAAAAACTGCTTTGAATCACTGCCATGATAATATTTGACATTTGGAGCCTGAGTGTTAGTCACATGACTAGCCTAAAATTATGGTTAAGAAGGGACTCTGTGGTTTCTTAAACCTCTTTCCCAAACCCAAGCAACCACTCTCTGGAAATACCGACTCCAGGTCTTCATCCCACACATAAACAAAATCTTCTTTCTTTCTTTCTTTTCTTCTTCTTCTTTTTTAAAGATTCACCTGTATTTGCCAGAATGCCTCAACTTCTTAACAGCATACTCAATGTGAGTAAGGCATTCCAGAAATATGCTGAACACCATGGGGCATGCACTTCACTGAGCAAGATGGAGTTGAAGCAGCTGCTTCTCACTGAGTTTGGAGACATCCTTCGGGTAAGACACCCAGGATCTTGATCCTGTGGCATGGAATGCATGATTCTGGTGTCTGCATTCAAGATATCTTGTTAGTATTTTGCTTTGTTTGGTTATTTCCCACCAGTAATGTACTGATAAGCTCCTTCTAGTTCAGACAGTTCCTCAGTAGTTCTTATACACACACACACACACAGACACACACACACACACACCTCCTTCTTTGTACATGAACAAAACACAGAACAACTTCAAACTAATGGGGAATAGCTTTTTAAAATTCTGTCATTCATATTTTCTATATGTAATCCTGTGCACACACCTTCTCAGGTATTTATTCATTAATTTACTAAAAATTCATTGAGTGCCTATTCCATACTGGCATGGTGCGAGTTATGGAGGATACAAACATGAAGAAAACTAACTTCTTTTCCTTTGATAATGTCACAGTGTAGTGAGAAAGAGGTATATAAACATGTAGGCTATACCATATAGAAAGATATAATAACCTTCTCAAATGATTCAAATCCATTGTTAATATAGTTGCCTGTTCCCTGTGGTCATACCCCATTGGTTCATCAAAAGATGAGGTTCAGAAAACAAGCTGATCAAAAACTAGAACCAGAACCAAGCCACTTCACATTAATAGTTTCACAAAAAGAAAGGAAGAAAGAAAGAAAGAAAGAAAGAAAGAAAGAAAGAAAGAAAGAAAGAAAGAAAGAGAGAAAGAGAAAAAGAAAAAAAAGAAACCCTGTTTGGGAGCTGATTGAGGCATTAAGACTGATAAACAATCCAGCATCCATAAAAGGACATTTGGTTTTTTTTTTTTTCCTTTTTTTCTTCTCACAGAGACCAAATGACCCAGAGACTGTGGAAACCATTCTGGAACACTTGGACCGAGACAGAAATGGATATGTTGATTTTCATGAATACCTCTTGTTGGTGTTCGAATTGGCCCAAGCCTGCCATCATAAGCTAGATAGTAAGTTGTATGGAAGCAGAACCTCCCCCCGGAAAGAACAGGATCAGAAAGGAACACAGAGCCATAAGTTTTCAGAAAACACAGGCAGACAACATAGGCAGAATTCTCACAACAGTCAGTCTGAGGGACAAAGTCAGGATGTCCAACATGATCAGTCTCAGAAACAAGATAAGGACTCTCACTGCAGTCACTCTGAGAGACATGATACAGACTCTCACCATGGTCAGACAGAGAGACAAGATAGGGATTCCCACCATGGTCAGTCAGAGAGATTCCATGGGGACTCCCACTATGGTCATTCTGAGAGAGAAGACACAGATTATAGCTCTGATCAGTCTGAGACAGATGATCAATACTCTAGCTCTGGTCAAAGATTGAGTTATAAATCTAACAATGACCAGGCCAAAAGTCAAGGATATGTCTTTGCCTTAAATCAGTCCAAGAACCCAGCTCAAGTTTCTCATTATGGCCAGTCTAAAACATTTGGACAACAAAGCAGCCATGGCCAGTCTGGAAGACTCCGACAAGATTCTTATTCTAGTCAAACCAGTCAACAAGAATCTGGTTCTTATGAACAATATGGAAAGCAGCATCAGAAATCAGGCTACAGTCAGACAGACAGACAGGCCCAGAATTCTCACAATAGCCAGCCAGACAAACAAAGACATAGTTTCCAACATGATCAGACAGATGGACAAAGCCACAGTTTCCATTATGGACAGATGGATAAGCAAGGCCAGAAGGGTTTCCAACGTGGTCAAATAGATGGACAAGGCCAGAGTTCTCATGACCAGAAAAACAGCAAAGGCCAGAGTTTTCATTATGGTCAGAAAGGTAAACAAGGCCAGAGTTCTTACCAGGGTCAATCAGACAACGAAGACCAGAGTTCAAGCTGGCATCGGACAGACAGACAAGGCCAGAGTTTTCATTTTGATCAGACAGGCAGTCAAGGTCAGAGTTCTTACCAGGGTCAATCAGACAACGAAGACCAGAGTTCAAGCTGGCATCGGACAGACAGACAAGGCCAGAGTTTTCATTATGATCAGACAGGCAGTCAAGGCCAGAGTTCTTACCAGGGTCAGAAAGGTGAACAAGGACTGACTTCTCACTGGGGTCAGAAAGGTGGACAAGGACAGACTTCTCACCAGGGTCAGAAAGGTGGACAAGGCCAGACTTCTTACCAGGGTCAGAAAGGTGGACAAGGACAGACTTCTCACCAGGGTCAGAAAGGTGGACAAGGACAGACTTCTCACCAGGGTCAGACAGGTGGACAAGGACAGACTTCTCACCAGGGTCAGAAAGGTGGACAAGGACAGACTTCTCACCAGGGTCAGAAAGGTGGACAAGGACAGACTTCTCACCAGGGTCAGAAAGGTGGACAAGGACAGACTTCTCACCAGGGTCAGAAAGGTGGACAAGGACAGACTTCTTACCAGGGTCAGAAAGGTGGACAAGGACAGACTTCTTACCAGGGTCAGAAAGGTGGACAGGGACAGAGTTCTCACTGGGGTCAGAAAGGTGGACAAGGACAGACTTCTCACCAGGGTCAGAAAGGTGGACAAGGACAGACTTCTCACCAGGGTCAGACAGGTGGACAAGGACAGACTTCTCACCAGGGTCAGACAGGTGGACAAGGACAGACTTCTCACTGGGGTCAGACAGGTAGTCAAGGACAGACTTCTTACCAGGGTCAGAAAGGTGGAAAAGGACAGACTTCTTACCAGGGTCAGAAAGGTGGACAAGGACAGACTTCTCACCAGGGCCAGACAGGTGGACAAGGACAGACTTCTCACTGGGGTCAGAAAGGTGGACAAGGACAGACTTCTCACTGGGGTCAAAAAGGTGGTCAAGGACAGAGTTCTCACTGGGGTCAGAAAGATGGTCAAGGCCAGAGTTCTCACCAGGGTCAACCAGACAGTGAAGACCAGAATTCACAGTGGCATCGGACAGACAGAGAAGACCACAGTTTTCATTTTGATCAGACAGGCAGTCAAGGCCAGAGTTCTTACCAGGGTCAATCAGACAACGAAGACCAGAGTTCAAGCTGGCATCGGACCGACAGACAAGGCCAGAGTTTTCATTATGATCAGACAGGCAGACAAGGCCAGAGTTCTCACCAGGGTCAATCAGACAACGAAGACCAGAGTTCAAGCTGGCATCGGACCGACAGACAAGGCCAGAGTTTTCATTACGATCAGACAGGCAGACAAAGCCAGAGTCCTCACTGTGGTCAGTTAGAGATTGGGAAAACTGAACTTCAAGGGCAAAACAGGTACTTCCAAGGAACTGATGAAACAAGGAGAGATTCATATGTTGAGCAATCTGGAAGGTCAGGAAAACTAAGTCAACAGACTTCAAGAGAGGAAGTGAATCAAACCCAGAGACAGAGATTCCAGGATAGAAGGGATCAGCAAACTCACCACCAGGCATGGAAACCTGAACAAGATAATCAACACAAACTCTTAGCTCAGATACAGCAAGAAAAGCCATATTCCCATAATGAGTATGACTGGCAATCCCAGAGTAGTGAGGAGGGCCACTGGGTAGAGGAAGAGCATCACCAAAGCTGGGATAGGCACAGTCTTGAGGATCAGGAAAGTCTATATGAGATGCAGAACAGGCAAACCCATGAAGATGAAAAAAGCCATCAGACAAGGGATAGGCAAACCCATGTAGATGAGAAGAAACAGCAAAGACAACACAGGCAAACTCATGAAGAAAGTCAAGATCATCAGCATGGTAGACAAACCCATGAAGATGAGCAAAGCCATCAGAGACAAGACAAACATCAAAATCATCATCAACAGTGGGATGAACAAACTCATGAAGAAAATGAGAGGTTTCAAGGATCCCAAGACCAATCCAGGAGTTTTCCCAACAAAGAAAAATTCCACATGAATGAAGATGACCAGTGCCAAGGATCCCAGGACAGACATTTCCATCCAACCCATGGTGGTGAGAGGTCCCAAAGAAGAGAACAACACAGAAACCACCCTACCAAAACAGCTAATTCCCCCAACCCCCTCTATGATTATGTACGAGAGCAAGCAGCTTATCAATACTAGGCTGCCTGAGCAGCAGAGGTAACATAGCTTGAATCTAATGAAGAAACCTACATGTCAATTCACCTTTGCTTCTGTTTAAAAGGTTCAAGTTGTATGTCATCCTTCTCTTTTTCGTCTATCTATGAGAATGCTTCTGAAGACTAGTCTAGCAACCACTTTTTGAAATTTCAATTCTTTGAGTAGCAATTCTAGGGTTATTTGGTTGGGTGGAGTAAATTAGATGAACTAACCAATCTTTATTTTGATGACTTTGTAGATTTAAATCATTCCTAGTTTGTTTTCAGTTTAGGTGATACTTGGTTGAATCATTGAATTGCAGAAAATTCTCCCTAACGTTTAGTAACAGGAAAAGGAACAATGGAGACTTATACTACATTTGAAGGAAAGGATTTTGGACTTTGAGTGCTGGAGAATGGGAGACAATTCTGAAAACCTTTCCAACAAAGACCACATGTAAAACATTATATTAATTATATTAAAATACTCAATAAATGATTGGTGAGCAATGATGTTGATGGCTTTTTCCTTTCTTCAATATGGAAATATGACCTTCACTTATGGACATTTTCTAAGAATAAATTTTCATTTCTTAGGGTTGGAGAGATAGTCCAGCATCTAAGAGCACTTGCTATTCTTGTAAAGTTTTGGGGTTTGGTTCCTACATCCATGTGTTGGCTCATAACCATCCATAACTCCAGTTAATTGATAGCTTGGGCTACCAGGGATCTTCAAACAGATGAGATATAGTTTCTCTCTATGCGATGGATTATTAGGGGTCTGGTCAGCTCTCATGACCCATCAACAGAGGAATAAGAGCCTAGACATCAGAGATGTCAGTGTCATAGAAGCTCTCTGTGATCTGTAGCTCTCCTAGAAGAAAGGCTTCTCACTGTGCTTCATCAAAGTCTAGAGTATGAAGCTTGTGGTTCCACAGTTTCCCTAGCCCAGTCTATTTCTTTCTTTCTGATCCAGACCCTTCCAGATGCCTCTAGATATTTTCTCTCTCTTATTCACCACCACCACCACCACCACCACCACCACTACCACCCCACCAATGGAGCAGTCACATTTACTGGGCACCCTTGCATACAAAAATAACACCGAGAACAACTATTAAAAAGATGTCAAGCCGGGCGGTGGTGGCGCACGCCTTTAATCCCAGAACTCAGGAGACAGAGCCAGGCGGATCTCTGTGAGTTCGAGGCCAGCCTGGGCTACAGAGTGAGTTCCAGGAAAGGTGTAAAGCTACACAGAGAAACTCTGTCTCGAAAAACAAAAACAAAAACAAAAACAAACAAACAAACAAAAAAGATGTCAGGGCTGGAGACATGGTTCAGAAGCTAAAAGCCCTGGCTGTTCTTGCAGAGGACCCTTTGGTTCCCAGCACCCACCTCAGGTAGCTCATAACTCTTTGTAACTCCAGCTCCACAGGATCTGATACCTTCTTCTGGCTTCATTGGGCACCCACAAACACACATGGCATACATTTACACAGACATACGCATAAATAAAAAAAATATATTTTAAAATATGTTTCTCACAATGCTCACCAGATAAATCAGAATGAATTAAAAACTTTCATACTGAACATGTAAAGACATAGGAAAAGGCTTTTGGCAATAATCTGGACTATGACTCCACCAAGAAGACAAGAAAAAATAACTAAGTGGTACTACAGCAAATACAAAAGCTTCTATGCAGCATAGGAAGCAATCAATGGAATGGAAAGGCAACCAGTAGAACTGGAGAAAGTTTTGCAAAACATATATCCAACAGGGATTAAAATCCAAAACATGTAATGAATTCAGACAACAGAGATAAAAACAATCCATTAAAAAATAGGCAAGACAGTGGAATAGACATTTTTCAAAAGAACACACACCTATGGCCAACAGGTACACAGAAAGGTTCTCAGCATCAGGGACCACCAGGGAAATGAAAATTAAAACCACAGTAAGATGTGGCCTCACACCTGACAGAATGGCTACTCTAAGAAAGACGGGATTATGGAAGAGGTTTGGAAGACTGTGCTCTGTGAGAAGAACTGTAAGGTAGAGCATACAGAGCCTCCATGAAAACAAGTGCAGCTTTTCCTCAAAAATTAGGCATAGACATATGATTCAACAGTCTTAGTAATGGTTATATCTTTTTTAAAGTACAAAATCAGTATTTTGAAGAAATGTCTGTACTCTCATATCTATTGAGCATTGTTCACAATAGCTAGAATATAGATTCAATAGCTAGAACATGGATTCAACCCAAGTGCTCAGCCATGGATGTAGGAAGGGTGAAATATATGTAAGTGTATATGTTTGCCTATGTATATAAAATATGCTATATATAAATATACATTATGTATAAAAATAATACCATTTGGCCACAATTTAAAAAAAAAGAAGGAATTCTGCCATTCATGATAGCATGGATAAAACTTGAGGCTATGAAGTTAAGTCAAGTAAGAGAAATACTAAGACTGTAATAATATCACTGTTCAATAGAGTCTTTAAAAGGTGAACTCATAAGAGCAGAGACTAGGACAGTGTGGCTTCTCAGCACCGAGGGACTAGGAAAGGATCTGCAGTCAGAGGACACAGACTTCCAGCTGTAAAGATGAACAGTAAGTTCTGAGGGCTACTATTAATACTGTGTGGGGACTGTAGTTAACTTTACTATTATATACTAGGAATTTGTAAAGATGGGACATTTTAAATGTTTTTAATAACACAAAAAAAATATACAAGGTCATATACATATTAAGTAACTTTGTAAAGATAATTATTTCATAATACATCACAGTGCATAACTTCGATCTTTGTGATTTTATCTGTTGTACTTCAATATAGCTGGAAAAAATAAAATACATAAATAGCATCAAGAGGAGAAGGGGGGATGAAGGGAGAAATAGTCTGAAACCTTGAAATCCAGTCCTGACACAGTTATTAACAACACAGCAAACCCGGGACCAGTCATGGCCCTAGACTGTACTCCAGTTTTCTCAGCCTTAAAACAGAAGGTTGTTTGTATTTTGGCACGATACAACTTATAATAGTTCCATACTGAAGCATGATGGCTTTGTAACTAAATATCTAATCAATCAACTAACATGGTTATGGTACAATAAATATAGCAGAGGCCTTAAAAAAAAAAAAAAATCTTTGATGCAAGATGGAGAAAAACGTTCTGTGGGGTTCTAGCGCCACCTGTTGGTCACAGGATTCCCAGCGTCCAAACGTGATAGCTAGACAATGACAAGCACAGTTGAGAATGGTGAGCAGGTAAGGCTGTTACAGCCATGTTACAGCCAGTTTCCCTGTGACCGCTGCTTATGTGAAAAGGGTACAGCTGCCGCTTGATTGGTTGGCCCTGGCAACGGTGTCATGTTGGTTTTACATTTGGAAGGGTTTGTTCCGTTGTTAGAGGAGAGTTTGGCTTTGTATCTCTGTCCCAAACCCAATGCTGTTGGGCTTTGCTTGCCCCAGAACAAAGCAAGCACATGTTCTTCTGGTTCATTCAAAAACTTAAGTCACATCAACAGTTATTAAACACTGTTAGTCCCCGACTGTTCAAAGGATGCTGTGGAGGGAAGAGCAGCGTTTACAGCCAAAGAGAAATGGGTTTCAGGTGTAGCCCAACAACTTAACTTTCTGGGTGACTCGAGCCTCGATTTTCTCAAGTTAAAATTATTACCCCCTCTGAGGAGTGGATGGGGATTATATATGGGGTGGGGGAGGGCGGGAGAAGGGGAGGGAGGGGAACTGGGGTTGGTATGTACAATGAAAAAGGAATTTTTTTTGTTGTTGTTGTTGTATTTTTGTTTTTTTGTTTTTTTTTTGTTTTTTTTTTTTTGGTTTTTCGAGACAGGGTTTCTCTGTATAGCTTTGCGCCTTTCCTGGGACTCACTTGGTAGTCCAGGCTGGCCTTGAACTCACAGAGATCCACCTGGCTCTGCCTCCCGAGTGCTGGGATTAAAGGCGTGCGCCACCACCGCCCGGCTGAAAAAGGAATTTTAAATAAAGAAAAAGAAATAAAATTCTGATAATGTACACTATCTGCTTTGGGTGTCTATAAGGGTTCATGAAATCCCTGCTATGGTGCCTGGCATGACCTAAGCACTAAAGAATTGTTAAGTTACAACTCAGGGCATGTAGCTCAGGGGCTGAGGCAGTGCTTACCCATGAGAGGATGCTTGCTGTTTTCCCTGGGCTTACCAAGGGCTGAGACAGAAGGTAAGGTCGCAAGAAAGAACATGCACAGGGGCTCAAGGATGTTTGTTCCCCAGGGGTAAGGCAAAATAATTGTCCTCTCAGTAAAGAGGACAAGTGTCCTCTGGGCATTGCCAAATCATCAGGAGTTAAAAGGCCGGTGAGCTTTTTCAGTCAGTATTATATTCACCCTTGAAATCTCACACCAAGTTTTATCTTTGTGAAGTCATCCCCTCCCAGTATCTTAGTTGTTCATTTTTCTACCCCACCTTTCTGCTTCTACCATTCTCTACTGTCGACTGTGTGACATCCTAATTCATTCTGTTGGTCAGACCCCCTACACATACGTATATAGACTGAGCGGGTTATATTTAGGAATATGTATGCATATACAGATACATGTATGCATGTAACAATAATTAATGGAAAAGGGGGCCATGGATTTGGAAGAGAACAAAGAGGGCTATATGGAAGGATTTGGAGGGAGGAAAATGAAAAGGGGAATTATATGATTGTGTTATGATCTCAAAAATAAAGAAAGCATTCTTAATTTATAATTTATAAGTGTGCATTCCTCACTGGTTCTTGAGATCTTTATTTCTAGGGTCTAACTGTGCAATGTCTCTAATTACAGATACACATTACACACATAACACATCAGGGCTACAATCCGAGGGTCCCAGGTTCACTCATTTGTTCAACAAACACTGAGGGTAATTTTTCTGGAACTTTTGCTGGGGAGTAGGGATATAGATCCAGGGTATCCACCACCAGAGACTCATATTCTGTGAGGCAAGAAAACAACTATAATTCCCTGTGATTACCACCAAAGAACAAAACATTTATTTACAATTAGTAGTAAAGAGAAATAATGAGTACTAAGTTTTCCTAAGGCTCTGAGCATGAGTCATGCATTGACCCCTTACCCTCAGATCTCCTGAATCCTGGTGAGTTGGAGTTTTTGTTGTCTACATTTTACAGATGACAGAACAGAGGTACAGACACACACACACACACACACACACACACACTATATATATATATATATATATATATATATATATATATATATATATATGTACATATATATATAAATATATGACTTTGGGAGTCCATGTTTTCAAAGACTCCATTGCCTCCCAAGCCAATGAAAGAAGATCACTATAACCCAGAGAAGACTTGCATGTAACTGAATCAAGGAATGTCTTTCTAGAATAGCTCCATGTGACATGGCATGCAAATGAATCTTATCACAGCAGCCCTCAAAGAGTGCACAGAATACTGAAAGAGATGGTGGTACCTATAAATCAGAGCACATTTAGTTTAAAGACGCTGTACTGCAAGGCTGGCGGCGGGGGTGGGGTGGGGGTGGGGGTGGGGACATGGGGGAAGTAAGCATCACATCTGAGCTGGGGAATTTTGGTGAGACTGGCTGGAAGAGGCGAGCGCTTGACCTGGGCCTTTAAAGATGAGTTGGCTTTGAAGAAGCAAATGTGGGCGAGGAGGTGGAGTGAAGGTCACCAGGTTTAATAGGCCTGAAAGATCTGACTAAGGGTTTTCATTGATTCTTGTCGCAATAGGACAGCAGCATACTGCTTGCCTTCAGGAGGATAAAGCATGCTACAGAGACTTTAGGTTAAATTAACAGAAGTCATGACCAGGCAGGAAGGAAACAAAACTGTGCCTGACTACTGCTCAGCTCAGACATTGAGGAGCTCTGAGGTAGCCTGGAGCTCTTCCAGAGGGATATGTCAGGATTTCTCTCCTAGGGAGAACTCATAGGGTGTTAGAAGCATTGGTAAGTGCTCAAAAGCTGCCACACAGAATGGGGAGCCATTCTACATTGCTGGAGAGAATAGGACCAGCAAAGGGTACAAGCTGAAAGAATATGATCTGACCCAATTTAAAGAGAAATATCTTATTTATAACATCCACAAAGTGAAGTTCTCTGTTGCAGAAGGTTGTGATACTGAGTCACTAGTGCTGCTTAAGAAAAGCCTGGCTACCAAGGTTACCACAGCAGGGTTTTTGTGACGAACAAATGTGGTACTAAATAATTTCTAGGTTAACCAAGTAATCCAGCCCCATAATTCTGTGATTTAAATGGACCATTATTCCATATCTCACACAACCCAGAAGCCTCTGTTTTGGCAACTTTATCAAATGGGCAGGCTTTACCAGAATTTGGTCTTAAATCAGGACTATGCTAATTCGTGTGCCTTGCCCCCACCTTAGGTTCAGGCAGGTGAGTTCATGGTGAGTAGGTGAGAAACAAAATCAATGCTTCATTCCTGCTCCCTAGTGTGTCTGAGTAGAGTGGTGAGAAGCTTGGAAATCACCCCACAGTTGCTTCCCCAGGAGCATCCATGCTCTCTCCAGCTGCTGCCCATGTGCTCACTTTGAAAACACAGAGGTTGAGAAGGGTATCCACACAGGAGGTAGCTCTGGGATCTATCAATTCAGCCAAGGTCTGGGAAATATCTACATATCCAACCTTATCAGTCTCTTCAGAGAGTTTTTACCTCATGTTTGCAAACAAATATGTCCTAATTCTTCTCTCCATTTGTGTTAAAGCATCCTTTATTTTCAGAAAATTTCTTCTCAAGTAATACATAAATTTCCAGATAACAAAAGGCCAGAATTTGAAGGAAGATCAAGCAAACTACCCAAGATCTCCTCCTTTCCAGAATGTATTCTTTAAAGGAAAAAAAATCCAACTAGCTAAAGAGGTATCTACTCACAGGAACTCATAAGGATTGACTACAATTCGGTGAAATAAAAATTTTACCAAGAAACCAACAAGAGGTAAGAATAAGAAGAGGAATCAGACTTCTTGAACTAGTGGCTCTCTGCCAGCTCAAAATACCGTGGTTGTTAAATAAATATACATCACTCACGGTTTACGTATTCTCTCAACAAACACTGAGTGCCTACAATATTCCAAGAACCATCAAAATACCAGGAAAAGAAACATTTTAAAAATATGTTAACAAAAGGCATAGTTTTCTATAGTTTACATTTCCTAATTGCTAATTTCCTAAGAAACAGTAAGAAATAAATATATAAGATAGAAATTATGCCAAATACTAAGTGTTACAGAAAAAATAAAATAAAAGGGATGTTAAAGATCATGGTTTTAAAGAGAGATCTCCTAAGAAAGGGGCACTGTAGCAAAGAGTTGAAGCAGGTACGAGAAACAAACCAATGAGCATTTTTTTGAGAACACTCCAGGCAGAACTAGGGCAGCTACCAAGGTGCTAGGGCAGTGTCCTGCCAGGTGTGCTCAGGGAAGGATGAGGAAGAAAGCAGATACTCTGAGAACTAGGTTGTGAGTCCTAGGACACGAAATAAGAGAAGAAATTCTGGCCAGGTGTAGTGGCACACACCTTCAATCCTAGCACTTGGGAGACCAAGGCAGGATGACCTTTCTGAGTTCAAGGCCAGCTGGTCTACATAACAAGTTTCAGGCCAGCCAGATCTATGCAGTGAGACCCTGTGTGAAAGTTCCCCAGAAAGCTAGAAATAGATCTACCACATGATGGAGCTACATCATGCTTGGGCATATTCCCAAAGGACTCTATATCCTATTACAGACATACTTACACATCTGTATTCATTGCTGCTTTACTCACAGTAGCCAGGAAATAGAATCAGCCTAGACATCCAACAACTGATGAATGGATAGCAAAAATGTGGTATATTAATATGATGAAATAGTATTCAGCTGTTAAGCAAAATAAGATTATGGAATTTGCAGGTAAAGGGATGAAGATGGATACAATCATTCTGAGTGAAGTGACCCAAACTCCTAAAGACAAACATGCCTAGTCTTAGTTTCTCTGTGTAGTTTTGGTGCCTGTCCTGGATCTCGCTCTGTAGACCAGGCTGGCCTCGAACTCACAGAGATCTGCCTGGCTCTGTCTCCTGAGTGTTAAAGGTGTGCACCACCACCACCACGCAGCCTTTCTCTCTCTCTCTCTCTCTCTCTCTCTCTCTCTCTCTCTCTCTCTCTCTCTCTCTCTCTCTCTCTTTCTTTTTTTCTAAGGATATGACCACTGATATGTCAACGATGCTCCAGAGGACAGTCTCATACAGCAGCACAAATAAATTGGAGGCTATATCGAAATATGTTCTAAACATTTATCCTTAGAGCCACAGATAAGTACAGTTCTCACCTCTCATCAAGGAAACTTCTCTTTGCAACAGATGGAGATCATTACAGAAAACCACAACCAATCAAAATACAGAGTTGTGGAGCCCAGTCCCAATATCTACAACACAACTTCACCTACGGCTCAGGATCATTACAAAAGAGGGGGTGGAGAGACTGTAAGGGCCAGAGAAACAGGAAGTTTGCTGTGAGGATGCGTCTTCTAAACCTATGAAGTCTCATTAAATTGACTGCCTAGATAAGAAACGAACAAGGACAACAGCAGCATACATTAACATGGAACGGGGGAAGCTCATGAGGCCTCAGATGGAACAAAGAGCTACAGGCAACGAAGGAATCCTGAGAGCAGGAGAACTAGGCTTCCCCAGGGAAGAGCATTTGGTTGGTTATCCAAAACCACATGGTCAGCCCTGAAAACATACAAACAAGTAACATTCAACAGAATGAGCCAGTTGTACTTATGTATTTAGGAATGTTCTCTCTCTCTCTCTCTCTCTCTCTCTCTCTCTCTCTCTCTCTCTCTCTCTCTCTCTCTCTCTCTCTCCCCCCCTCTCTCTCTCTCTCTCTCTCTCTCTCTCTCTCTCTCTCTCTCTCTCTCTCTCTCTCTCCCCCTCTCTCTCTCTTGCTCTCTCTCTCTCTCTCTCTCTCTCTCTCTCTCTCTCTCTCTCACACACACACACACACACACACACACAAATTAAAGAAAAAGAGACCATAAAAATCAGACTCTGTGGGTTTAAAAAGAAGGGGACATAAAGTTGTGTGGGCAGAGAAAGGGGGAGTGAGTGTGGGAGTTGTGTGAGGGGTAATATGATTAAAATTCTTGTAGAAAATTCTCAAAGAATTAATGAAAACTCTTTTTGAACAGAGCAGTAACTCTGTAGTCCCACTGCTCATGGAGGCTCCCATAGGCTTAAGGACTTTAGGTTGTTACAGCAAGAGAAGCCAGTATATGGTTTTGCCTCAATAGCTTTCCATTTCCTGCACTTGCCCTGAATGTTTACATTCTGGTGCGGTGTGGCCTACAGGTCTGGACTAGCAGTGCTGAGTCAGGTGACATCCCATGCCTCTGTAAGTTGTCACCTGATTCTTAGTCCTGTTCAAAGATTCAGAAGTCCTGTCATCTGGCAGCAACATCTTCAGGAACTCAGCATGTGATTAACCAGCATAGACCAGCTGATGCTGGCTAAGAACAGCAGCCCCCTCAGCTAAGCAGGGTCAGAGTAACAACACATGGTTTCTGTCTGTAATTAGTTTATAATATAAATACAAAATCAAGCGCACATACTTTAGGATGATTTAGTAAGCACTCTATGTTATACCTATATAGAACTGTTTTCCAGCTCTACTGAGATACTATTGACAAATATTTAAGACATGCATGATTACATATGTATGAATATAGAAAGTTAAATTATGCCACTATCAACTTTATATATACACACACATATATAATATATATACATATATATATATATTCTCACATAGTTACCCTTTTCTTACGTAGTGAGAACATGCAAGGCCTACTTTTTGTAATTACAATATAGTTAATACAGTCACCATGCTATACATTAGATTTCCAAAACTGATTCATCTTGCATAATTGAAACTTATGTACCCTTTAACCAATACCATCCTATTCCCCATATTTCATTGTTACTACCTAAAAATGAAGTGATTGTTAAAATGTTGATTTTGTGTCCTCTGACTTTACTGAATTCACTTATTTTCAGGTTTTTTAATGGCATCTTAACAGAGACACATGGCAGGTCTCACAGCCTGAGCTCTATCTCCTGGACTCACAAGATGGCATGAGAGAATTGTCTCTCACAAGTTGTCCTCTGGCTCCACACAGATGTGTCAAGTGTGCACACACATAACATGAATAGATAGACAGACAGACAGATTGTTAGATGAAATAGGGAGAGTAGAAACCCTTGCCTTTTTCCTGATGTCATAGAAGTCTTCAGATTTTTGTCATTAGACATGACGAGATTGTCACATTCAGTCTTTCCCATGCTGAGATGCATTCCTTCTATATTTAATTTGTTGACAGGTTTTTGTTGTCGTTTTGGTTTTCTAGACAGGGTTTCTTTGTGTAGTTTTGGTTGTTCTGGAACTAGCTCTGTAGACCAGGCTGGCCTCAAACTCACAGAGATTCATTTGCCTCTGCCTTCTGAGTGTTGGGATTAAAGGAGTGTACCACCACTGCTTGGCTTGTTGACAGTTTTAAATCAAAAAACGGATGCTAGATGTTTTTAGGTTTCTTTTTTTTTTTTTTACATTTATTTTATTGAGACTATCGTGTTTTTTTTTTTATTCTGTCAATGTGGTATCAATCACATTTATTAACTTGAGTATTCCTTGCACCTCAGAGATCTTACTTTATTAAGAACCATGATCTTTTTAATGCTCTGTCAAACTTGACTTGCTATTATTTTGTTGAAAATTTTTACATCTCTTTTCACCAGAGACATTGAATTATAATTTATTTTTCTACAGCACCCTGATTTGACTTCAGTATCAGTATCAGTATAATGCTGACCTCATAAAGGTGAGTTTGAGACTGTTCCCTTCTCTCTGACTTTTGGAAGACTTGGAATGAGAGAAGTGGCTCTCCTAAGTTGTCCCCAGACCTCCACATGTGTGTGGCATGCCCACTCCCATACTAAATAAATATATAAATTATGTAATTTAAATTTTTTGTTTGATATAATTTACCTGGGAAAACATCAGCTATTCTTTTTTGTGTGGAATGGGGAAGGATTTTATTCATTTTTCCTTGTTCAGGTTCTTTATTTCTTTATTTCTTCATGATTGAGTGCTAATAAGTTTTACTTTTCAAATTTATCCCTTTCTTCTGCACCAGGTATCTGTTGACTTATGATTGTCGGTAGCCATCTCAAGGTCTTTTGTACATCTGTAGAATGAGGTTTTGTATGTTCTTTTCTGTTTCCAATTTTATTTATTTGATTCTTGGCTCTTTTGAACTCAGCTTTACTAAATCTTTAGATTTTCAGTTTCATTTGTCTTTCCCAAAAAGCTCAAATTTTAATTTTGTTGACTTTTCCTGTTTCTGTTTGTTTTTGTTGTTTGGTTTTGTTGTTTGGTTTTTGTTCCTCTTTCATCTCTGCTCTGATCTTTATTCTTCTTTTTACTGTATACTCATTTGTTCTGATTTCCTGGTTCCTTGAGGTAGGGGATTGGTTTTGTTTATAGACATCTCCCGTCCTTTCACCTAGGAGATTATCATTATATACTTCTTTCTAAGAATGACTTCTACCCACACTGGTGAAGTTTTTGGTGTGTTGCTTCCATTTTCATTTGTCACAGTTATTTTTTATTTTTCTTTTGGTCCCCCTTTGACTCTTTGTGTGGGATTATGATTCAATATTCATATATTTGTGAATTTTCAATTTTACGTCTGTTATTGATTTCCAGTTTCATACCATGTGGCAAGGGGAGAAAGATGCTTGATATCATTTCAACTTTCTTAAATTGAAGGTTGTCTTGTGACTGGACATATGATCTATGGTGGAGGATGTTTCATGTATACTTAAGAAAAATGAGCATATTCTGCTGCTGTTTGATGGGACGTTGTGTGTGTGTGTGTGTCTGTGTGTGTGTATTAGACCCATGTTGTTTAAGTTCACATTGTCCTTGTTCTTTATTTTTTGTCTCAATCTTTTTGTTATTAAAAATGGCATACTACTTTACAGGTATGTAGATGCTTGATATTGAATATGTACATAATTACTATTTCTTCTTAGTTTATTGATCTGTTATTCTTATAATAATGACCTACTTTGTCTCTTGTGGAAATTTTTGATGTAAAGTCTATTTTAGGTGATATAAGTTTCTCTCTTTTGGTTACCATTTTACCATTGTAAAAATATCTTTTTACATCCTTTGCTTTAGCCTGCATGCATCCCCAAAACAAAAGAGGCTCCCTTCCTTGTAGATAGCTTATAGTTTTATCCATTCAGGTACTCTGCTGATTATAGAATTTAACCCGTTTACATTTAAAGCACTGTGTTTACCAATCAGGATTGACACTTGTTACTTAGTATTTCTAGTCTTCTGCTCGGCAGAGCTCTTGTTGCTTCTCTTGTTATCTGTTTTTGTGATTTGATAAATGTTTGTTTCTTTGATTGACGTTTGTAGTCTTAAGTTTTGATTCCTTTCATTGTATCTTTTAAAACCTACTATGGATTTTTTTACATTAATGGGGTTTATTTAAAACATTTTCTAGGGCCTGAAGAGATGGCTCAGCAGTTAATCTTCCAGAGGGTTCTGTTCCCAGCACTCACATGATGGCTCACAGCCATCTGTAACTCCAGTTCCACCTCCCTCTTCTTCACAGATATTGCATGCTCTGCTCGTGTGCACAGACATATATACAGACAAAACATCCATATACATAAAAATAAATCAATAATTAAAAAAACAAATAAACATCAGTTAGATGCTAACACCTTCAAAGTACATCACTTTGTACAAGAAAAGGATTTAATACAAGTTGTGCTAATAAAAATCCAAACTAAATGATGAGGTGCATCTCTGCTTCCTGGTGGTACTCAGGAAGCACCATTTCCTAATTCCTAGCACTAAATAAAGTTGCAGAATTCTTTGCCTAGTCCTTTGAGAAATTACGAAGACAATTTAACAACAAAGCAGGAATCTTCTCATGCAGAAATACATAGCTGGCTTTGCTCCCATCTATACAAACAATCACAGGAGATGTGAGGGTCCACATACATGGGTGCTTCCAGGTGATCTAAAGGAATGTCTGCATGCTGTGGTCCCTCTAATGGGTAAAGTACTTGGCTGCACACTACACTGACACTTTCTTTTATCTCTGTCACTACTTCATTAACACCATATTCTTGTAATGTCTGCTTCCTGGCCATGTCTTGTAATTTGCATAAACCTTGCAGAATTCACGTTCTTGGCAGGAAGATAAAAGGACTGTTTTTCCCTTGTAATTAAGTCTTAGTCACCAACCAGCTATGGTTTTAATTATTCAGGAATCTTTCCTTAAACTTCAATTTCTATTGCTAAATGTTTTCTCCCTTTCAACCTCAGCCTTCACTAGACTGTTTTCTTCTGAAACTGAGGTGATTCAGTGGTGTAACTCTCATTTCCACTCCTAGGCATTTGCTGGTCCTTCAGTGTTTGCTTCTCCAGCCTCTTTCCTGTTACAGACCAATGCCTTCTTTCCTGTGCCAGTTGTGTTAGGCGATTGCTTCTGGTGGACTGTCTGTGATCCTCAGGGGTTCTTCAGTGTTCACATCTCCAAATATGCTGCTCAGTGCGATTTGTAAAGTATTATAAAGTAAATAAATGTTTTAAAAAAATTTTAATTTCTTGTAGAAAAAGTTGGAAGTGGTGAACTCCCTCAACTTTTGTGTCTCTGTGCCAGTCTTTACCACTCTTTCTCTTCTGATGTGAAAGACTGGCCAAGTAGAATGTTCTTGTGTAACCATTTGTTTCCTTCCCATGCTCTCCCGGGCTGTAAAGGACCTGCTGAGAAACCTGCTGGCCATTTGCCTGTCGACACTCAACTCAGCCACTGTGTTCTTTAGCTCAGGGGCTCATTTGTTCCTGTATCACTTTCCTGGTGGGTTTGTACTCACTGCGCTTCTTTAGAATGATCTTTCCCCTCCCACAGGACAAAACCTTTCTTGCTGGACGTAAAACACCCACCAGAGAGGCCTGGCCAGTGTCCTCTTCCATGGACGAGAATCTTGGGTGGAGAGGTCTGGGGTCACCAGTCCCACAGCTACTGCCACACTGGCTATCGAAGACAGGTAGAGTGAACCTCAGGTAGCTCTGCGAGGAGAAGGCACCTGGGGACAAGTTCTTGTGTGGGGCTGAGGGCCTGGGAAGGGTGAGGGATGGATAGGGGCCTGGCTTTCTCCATGTCAGCACAGTTTAGTCCTGGAAATCTGGGGCAACACGGGAATGAAGAGAAAAGACACACTATGAGAACAAAATAAGAGCCACATTATTTGTTACTAAGTCTCCATACCTTACAAGAATAAGTTTCTGTTTCCTAAGCCTAATGTATCCAGCAAACCATGGTTGTCAACCTACCCTGGACTTGTGACCCCATGATATACACCCACCCCTTTGCCTTGCAAAACTCCTGAACCTGTGATATATGATTGTCCTTTTGCTTTACAAAAACGTGTCTTCCCAGACACTTTGATGACCCCCTTTCCACATGATGTATTCTTGCACTTATCTCTCCCACAGGCAGCCTGGAGCTCTGAATCTCCCCACTCTTCTGTCCAGGTGCTAACAGGCAATTGTCCCGACAGTTGTTTTTGATCAACCCTCACCCTTTCCCATACAAGGGACCTCAAAAGCCAGTGAGGGGCTGCTCTCTGGAACCCCAACTTAGTGGGAGTCCTTGTGTACTTCTAAATACAGCTAGCTTTAATCAGACAGTCATGGAAATGTTTTTTCCTTGGGTCTAATAACACATGCAGAAAAGCTGGGACCAGGTGGGCCATGCTCACTCTGAGGGGGATTCAGCACAGCTATTATACAGCACAGGGAGTGGGACTAGCTAGTCTCTTAGGAGGTCTCTGCAGGGGAGCAGTCTTGGGTAATGTCATCCAGGAGGAGGAGCTGTCATTGCTAGTTTTTGCACACACTGCCACCATTCCCATATAGACAAGAGGAAGGTTTTGCCAATTCTGAGTCTGACTGGTATGGGAAGGCTTTACAATGGGTCCTTGACGTGGCTGTGTCCACGTCAACACATGTTCATTCAAGGACTCCTTGGTTCCCCACAGCCTTGAGGGAGTAGAACAACACCCTGGACACACAGACTTCCAAATGCTGTAAACCAAAGGCCCTGTGTGTGGCTGGGCTGGGCTCCATGGCAGGCTGCCCTTCCTCAGGGGCAGTGGTGGAAAAAGCCTCCATTTGCTCCAGGAGTGAGGGTCTAAGGTAGGTACATACTGGCTTCAGGAGAGCCTCATTGGCATGGGTGGATGTGATGCAGCTTCCCTGAATCTTTGGGGCTGGGATCCTGAGGTCCTTGGGGTCCAGCCTGGCCTCCTAGTTTTAGGGAGAATGTGGGGAGATGATGGACCACAGCTTGCAGAGGCTTCTGGAGCCTGGCACTGCACATGCCCCACCTGTTCTGAAGGCAACTTCCTCCTGATCCCAGGAGAAAATGATGGGACAGCTAGCAGAAGGGGAGAGTGGAAGAAAGGAAGCAATAGTGGCCTTTGATGATAAGGCAGCAGTGGAGGATAATAACCTTGGGGGGTGCTGAGGGGAGTCTGGTGTCTAGGATGTCAGTTGATGGACATCTGTCTGGCAGAGTGCCAAAAGCAGAGGGCTTCCCAAGTTCATGAACAGCTGAGGGCCTGATTCTCTGGGTTTTATCGCTGGGCCCTGGGGTAGGAGATTCAGCTGCCCACTGGTTATGCCATTTCTGGTTGCTATGGATAAGCTGGCACTGGGCAAGATGGTACAAATATCCCAGAGGACAGTCAGGGCAGAGCAGCATGTGCTTTTTCTTGCATGTTCCAGATAAACAAGAGTCCACCATGGCAGGGAGATATGGTAGCTAGCAGCAGGCATGGCAGCTGGAGCAGGATGTTGAAAGCTCACATCTTGAACCACAAACTCAAAACAGAGAGGAAGAGGATTATTTTTGAGATTTTTGTCTAGTAGTTCACAGATCTCTATTTTTTTTTTAGCAACACTTCTGGTGTTTTGCTTTGTTCATTGGTTAGGCCATGTTTCCCTTATTACACATGATCCTTGTGGCTCTATGCTGGCACCTGGAAATCTGAAGATACAGACATCTCTTCCAAGATGAGATTGTACAGAGAAATCTAAAGATCAGCCAGTCTACCTATAGAGTGTAGGTACACCCACTTAAAGGGTAAAGCCTGCTGCTAGAGTTCTCAAGGGGCACCTGAAGTGATATTGTAAGTGGAGCCTGGGTACACAGTCACAGACCTGGACACAGGACACACAAGGACAAATTGAACACCATTGGAACTGACATTCATTTGGGATCCATGGAAGCCAGCTGGCAGATCCTGGGTCTGACTTGTCTTTGCAGTAGACCTGGAACTTGGGTCTTCAGAAACAAGTCTGGAGCTTGGGACCATGGGAACAGTCCTGGAGCCTGGCACTGATACAGACTGAGAGCTCAGGTTTTGAGAACTCAGCCTAGGAGTTAGCTTTGCAGAGGCTATTCTGGAGATTGGGTCCAAAGAGAATGGCCTGATGCTGGGGTTCATGGCGATGTCCATTTCCTTCACTCACATTTTCCTGAGAAAAAGAAATCTCTCTCTATGGTGTGTTATTTGGTCTTCGGAAAAAGTGTACTGTGGTGTATTAGTCAACTTTGCATCACTGTGACGAAACACCCAAGGAAATGGGCTTAAAAGGGAGAAAAGACTGGGCTCATGATTTCCGAGGTTTCTATCCACATTAGCTCAATCCTGCTACCTTTGCACTGTGAATGTGGCTGAAAATCCAGAGATCTGGTAGTGTGGCTCAAGCCACAAAGTCCAACTCTGTGTCAGGCTCCTGGTGGAAATTCCACAGTGCAAAGCCTGAAGAAGCGGGAATCTTTTTCTAAGATGTGCATCAATAGAAGACATGTTCTATTCTGGGCAGTTTTGGGAGACAGCCTTCCTCCTTCTGCTTCCCACTGATTCAATGGTACCTACCCAAATGGACAGTGATTATCCCATGTGCCTTCCAGCACCCCAGACTGCTGGGTATAACTAACATGATCTAACTTCCTTCCCCTAGACTCTGCCTCATAAAGCTCCCTTCACAAACATACATAGATGTTATGCTTTCTAAGTTCTCTTGGTATTCCCTCCGTTAGGTCGAATTGATACCCAGAATTAATCAACACTGAGGCTAGTGATAATTCTATTCCACCATCTTGTTGATGTCACCCTCCCATAGGAATGGCTTTTTACAGTCTTGAATGTAAATCTATATCAGCCTTTCAAAGACAGTATTTCTTTGAATTCGTGATAGGTAAACAGACAGACTTTAGTGATTTTTCTATAGGCATTCAGCACACCAACATGAAATGGCTAGAACTGAACTTAGCTTTTTAGCACTAAGCTTAGCCTCTTGTCACCTACCTAGGTCGTCTCTGACACAGAACTTACACTTAAGAAAGCATCTAAATGGGAATCATCGGAATCACATAAAAATTAATGAGATGTTTCTTGGAAGAAGAACTCTGGGATAAGTCTGTAAAACACAATGGATGTGGGTTGCTGATCTGTAGAAAGGCTCTCGTCCTGGGTGGAGGGCCAGCAGAGACATAGATGTACATCTATCAGGCTAAAAACAGAGGCATGATTACACAGGCAAAGGTTGTGTTCCTGAGTAGCTGAAGGTTGTGTTGAACAACAGAGCATACTCCTTTTCCCCCTGAGATCTCACATCCTTTGTGGCTGTATTTCCCTTTTTCTACAGTCTTTCATTCCTGGAAATGTCTTAGGTTCTTCTCTATTCTGTCACTTTTAATGAAGATTTTCCCACTCTTCAACCAGGTGCTTCTTAGTGCCAATGACATTTTACAATCTGGAGAGTTCTAAAACACCATTTCTAGGGTCACACTGCTAGAATTCTAATTGCCTGTGTCTGTGGTGTGGCTTTCTCTGTAGGAATGCTTAGATATTGTCCTCGGTAGTTCTAATGCGACCAATGCACTACAACCAGACAAACTCATTTTTTATTTGAGATTTTAAATTGTTTTTAGATTTATTTATCTTATATCTATGTATGTTTGGCCTGTATGTGAATGCGTGCATGTGTGCGCGTGTGTGTGTGTGTGTGTGTGTGTGTGTGTGTGTGTGTGTGTGTGTGTGCATGTGTTTGTACCACATGCCTGCAGAAGCCAGAAGAGGGCATCAGATCCTCTGGAACTAGAGTTACAAACAGTTGTTAGCTGCCATTTGGGTGCTGGGAACTGAACCCAGGTCCTCTGCAAGAGCAGTAAGTTTTCTTGATCACTGAGTCACCTCTCCAGGCCTTGTGCTTGAGATTTTAAATGTCAAAGTCCTCATGATAGCTCACAAACCTCCACTAGCAGCCTAGATTTCTCTCCTGCAGTCCAGACTTGTATGGCCTACAAGCTCCTGTACCTTTTTCTCTAGATATCTCATGCACATCCAAAACTCAACAGGCTGAAAGTGGGAAATCCTTCTTCCATGTTCCTCTCCACTATTTTTGTACCAACCAAAACTCAGGTGGAAGTTTAATTAGCGATGTAATGGTGGTGGACCTAGATAAGGAGTAGAAAGCTGAACTACAGTATTTGCATCTGAGCTAGAGAAAAATCATTTAAATTATAAAGACTTTAAGGCATAGAAACTTCTTAAGGTTTTGTCCCTTTAAGAGATGTTTGGGTCATTAGGGCTCCATCTTCCTTAAGGTATTATACAGTATCCATGAGAGCATATTGTTATAAAGCAGCTGACTTCTTTGCCCCTTGTCTCTCTTTATCATGTGCCCTCTTGCCCTCCACCTACTTCTATGAGCTAGAATCACAAAGTCTTATCAGATACAGCCATCCAACATTGGACCTTCCAACCTCCAGAATTATGAATCAAAATAAACCTCCCTTCTCTGTAAATTAGCCAACTTTGGACATAGGATTACTATTGGTGAAATTATTAAGGCCACTCCATGTGGTTAAAAAAGAGGTTTATTTTGTGGGGTAACTTACAAGTGAATGGATAGTTTACAGAGTCTGGGAAAGGCGTGGTGCAGTCTGGAGGTGTTCTTTGGAGAACTCTGCTTGGTCTACCTCCAGTGTCCAGAGTCCAGGAACTAAGAGAGCCAGCACACCCAGATCTCAGGTCTTTAGGGTCCTCTCTTGGCCCTGCCTTGTAGACATGATAGTTACCGAAGCCTCAGTGGGGGTTGGAACTTCCAGATCAAGGCTGGAATGGCTACCCACTACAGATTACAGTAACTAGAAATGGACAAAATCACCCACCCCATTAAGTTCCTACTACCTTCCTAGCGACACAAGCCAATGACCCAGACCTGCCTCATTCCTTCTTCTTTCTTGCCTTCTGCATCCAATGCGTCAACAAAACCCATGTGTTCTCACTTCAAGTCTTTATAAACTAAATGAATTTTCTCTAACCCGACTGCAAATGTCTTAGTTCAGCCCGTCATTTCTCATCTATTTTACTAAATAACTTCAATGTCTCCCATCTTGCTTTCTTCCAACTCATGATCAGTAATAATGACAGTGACATTTCTTTTTTTTTTACTTTATTTACTTTTATTTTCTGTGCATTGGAGTGAAGGTGTCAGATTCTCTGGAATTGGAGTTACAGACAGTTGTGAGCCACCATGTGGGTTCTGGGAATTGAACCCAGGTCCTCTGGAAGAGCAGTCAGTGCTCTTAACCATTAAGCCATCTCTCCAGCCCTGACAGTGACATTCCTAAAAATACAAATTTGACTACATTGTCATGTCCTGCCAAAAAAATCCTGTCATGGTTCTCCATAGTCTATAGGATAAGACCTTTAGTCCTTACTTTTGCTCACAAATTCCTTCATGATCTCTACTGCTTCGGTCTCCCAATCTCACCTTTCATCACACCCTACACCCAACTTGTCCCACAGGATGTGGCATAATCTTTACCTCTTAGCTGCTCTCCTTAAGTCCAATTTATGGGTGAAGTACCCCTTCAATGTGCTCCCATAATACCTTCCATCATAACCTTTTTTATCCTGGATTAAAATAATGTGTTGATTTAGATGACTCTGTGACCACACTTTAATCTCCTCGAAGGCTGGGTCATGTATTAGTTCTCTTTATACCTCTAGTTATTTGCACATCACAAGTACTTAATTAAGTTAGATGACTAAAAAAGGAAGGAATGAATGCTGGCTGGAGGAGGTCAGCTGTCAAAAAAGGTTGAAATGGCTGACAGTTTTATATTTAGCAGTAGGTGGTCATGGTAACCTTCTTAACTAGAAGAGGGACACAAATAAAAATAGGATATGAGAAAGAACTCTTTGATAATAAGTTATATGATATAAATGAACCTTACAAAGTAGGCATTGCCTATAATGATGTTCTAGGTTTTGCTTTAAGTCAAGAAGCTGAGGTCATGAGTGTGATTTTTTTAGTGTCCTTCATCTGCTAACTGATCTGCATCACATAACTTATTATAAAAATATTCTTTTACATGTCCCTCTTCTGATTACAATGACCATCTACTGTTAAATATAAAATTGTCCTCCATTTCACTTTTTTTGGTAGCTGGCCTTCTTTATTAGATTTTTGCTAGCTAAATTAACTAAATTAAAAACTTGAAAACTTTCTGAAACTGTAAATTATTATACAAATGTAGTAAATTAAAATCATGTAACTAACAAGAGGTATGAGGCCATCAGGATGCCTCCGTTGATAAAAAAGATACTTCCTCCAAGTCTGATGATCCAAGTTTAATTCCTGGGACCCAAATGGTAAAAGGACAGAATCAACTCCAAAAGTTGTCCTCTCACCTACACACACATATACACACCATGGCACAAGAGTACACATGCATATAAATAATAAAAAAGTAAATGAAATTTTAATGTTGGGTTATAAAGAACTTAAGTAAAACCCCAGGCATCAGAGCCTTGTGAAAAAGAGCTTGCCAAATATCAGCTCCCCATTTCCCTGTCATGTGACCCTCAGGAGATCACCTAGCTTTTCTTATGCCAAAGCTAGGCCTCATCAGCAAAATATACATAGGTTTATTATGCTAGTTTTATACCTTATAAGGAGCATGACAAACAGAAGGCAACCAATAAATTATAGTTTCCCATCTTCCTGAGCAGTCACTCTACATTCAACCTGTGAGATACTATCCTGGCCTTCTGATGAAGGTACCAGAATCAGAATCCAGAGTAAGGAGAGGGATACACTTACTCAGGCTTCCTCTAAATAGGAGAAAGATGGGGGAGAAACTCTGCACACCAGGTGAGAACCACAAGGATGCAATGTGCTAAACGGTGATCTAGATAAATGAATTACGTCAAAGATTAACAGTGGATGATGGGAGAGGACAACAAAACAGTTCTGGAACCTGAATTTTAAGCAGGTGGGTCCATGGCAGAAATGAGACTGGGTGGTGTAATGGTCTGGTAGTGAGGTCAGGGACAAAGAATCTCTCCTTCACATCCCTCCTCCCTTGTGTTCATGAGTCATCCTGTGGCCTTAGGCAAGCCTTCTAAAGGCTGCCTCCACCTAACCCTCTAAAAAATGGGCACCGTAAGATTATAAGCACATCAGCAAACTGAAGAGCTTTGGATTCCCATAGCACAAAGCTGCTGAGATGTCAGATTTCAATGGTGGTCTGATATAAAAAGTAGCCTGAGAACCTGAGCCTGGATTTCTTACACATCCAGTTAGAAAAGACCACTACCAGAGCAAGTGCCCATCAAATAAGTATGTCCCCCAAATTTTAACTTTTTGTAGGAACAAATATTTAAGGCAGAAAAAATCCCAGCAAATACCTCATAGTGGCAGAAACTGTTGATCTATGAAGAAAGGAAAGAAAGGGCAGAACTCGGCACTCATAGAATGTCTAAACCACATGAGGCTTGGTGAGTTCCCCACATGGGAATCTCTTCTAACCTCACCTCTCTCTTCATGGATCTCTTCCCAGGATTCTGAACTTAGATGTTAAGAGAAGAAAAGGACACGCAGAACCTGGAATTCTCTCCCTCGTTGTTTTCCTATAAACTCAAAATAATCCACAGTTTATGATCTTTTTTTGTTGTTGTTATAGCGCATGCGTGCACACATACACAATCTTAAAAAATGAAGGAGTCATTATTGTAATTTTATAGATAGACACCTCATGCCCAGAGAGTTTAGCTGACTCACCTGAGATCACAGAGAATACCAATTCTGTGATGGATCTGTAACATGAAACCCCAGGCTCCTAATTTACCACATGGCCAGGCAGAATCTATTAAAAAATTAACTGTCTCTAAAGAAAACACATTCTTATATCCTCACACTGCCTCACACAAAAGAAGTTCTCTACAGTAACTGACATCCAAGCACATACTCCATAATCAAGATCATAACCATAATCATCATCATCAATATAGATGGTATAATGAACCAAGGGCAAGATTAAAGTTTAGTTCAGAAGATCTCTGGCTCGTTTTCTGGTGTTTGTTACAGGCTCATGCCTAAACACTTCTCACTTTTGCTTCCTGTGAGAATTTTGAAGGGAACAATTTCTTCTGTGGTTAAGTTCAGGGAGCAAGATGAAGCTCAGGGAGTAGCCACAGAAATAAGGAGGGAGACAGCATGCTGCCCACCTGAATGGGGCATTCCTGCCCAAACTTTCTCGGGAGCATTCTGTAGAATGCCAACCATCAGAAGATAAATAGAGAAGGAAAACAGTCAGCAAAGCCCAAATTTCATAAATGCTTTCTGGTAGAGTCCTTATTGGAAATTCACAAAGCATACAAGAGGTTCTGAAAAGCCTCCGGCACAAGAATACTGAGTAAGTACCTGAGTAAATGACTTGTCTCCACTTAATCCTGAGCTCCCAAATTCTCTAACAGTGGAGTCAGTGCACCCGAATCCCTAGGATGATCCTGTGAGACTAGAGCTAGAACAGCTAATGCTGCCCCCAAGAAGCTCCTCCTTCATCAAAAGCTCAGAACTACTCACCATCTGTGCCCACCTCTAAATGCCTGGAAGTTGGAATCATTTGTTCGGATAATTATGTCTTTTGGAGAATAAAGGGGAAGATGGTACTTTTTTAAAAAGGTACTTCTTCTCCAGAAGAGGGAGAGGAATAACATGTGATACCACATGTGAAATTCACAGTGGGGGGGCGGGGTACCTTGTTCTAAATCCCTAAGGTTCCTACATCGGCAGATTGGCTCAAAGAAGAAAGCCCTTTCTAGACAATCCAACAAGAGGCAAGCTCAGTTCAGCCGCTGGATGACCTAGGGCAGGCACCTTAACCTCTCAGTGGCCCTGTTTCCACACCTGAAGAGTGGAGGCGGCAGCACTTCCCCGGGCTGGGCTGGAGGGAGAACAACCAATAAAAAGAAGGTTGTAAAAACCCTGTGCAATGCATTCCGTGTCCTGTAAAAGCTTAATGATTATAATCAAGCTGTTGTTACAAGTCTGCGAGCTCCCCTCATGACACTCATCAGTCACTGCTGGTATCTGATAACAGGGACACTCTAGCCTATGCCTCCACCACCTGCACAAACTGGTCCCAACCAATGCTGGTTTCTTCACACAAAGTTTTCAGGGGAGGGGGAATGTTCTAATTTCTAATTGCCAGCTCTCATCACCACTATGTTTTTTTGTTTTTTTTTTTTTGGTTTTTCGAGACAGGGTTTCTCTGTGTAGCTTTGCGCCTTTCCTGGAACTCACTTGGTAGCCCAGGCTGGCCTCGAACTCACAGAGATCCGCCTGGCTCTGCCTCCCGAGTGCTGGGATTAAAGGCGTGCGCCACCACCGCCCGGCATCCCTCACCACTATGTTTTGTTGGTTATAAGTTCCTCCCAGCCTAACAGAACCTTGAACTTGTGTTATGTAGGCTGAGGGGGTCTCCTTCATGAAGTTGACACTGCTGTAGAAAGCCACCCTACTTATAGACTGAGATCCTTCTAACCTCAAGGAGTCTCTTGGTAAAGGTTTAATCTGGTCCTTCTCATATTAAAGGGACAAATATTGAATGACAGTAAAGAATATGGTTTTTAGAGGATGCTAGATTTGCATTCAGATTCCAGTTTTGCCACTTTTCAGCTTGTTTGATCTCAGGTTCATCTTCATCAATTAACATTTCCAAGTCTCTATTTCCAGGTCAGCAAAGTAAGAATAACCATGTCTACCAGCCAGAACTGATGGGAGACCTAACTGAGACACCTACTTTTCCTCCCTGTGCTGGAACAATCCAAGGCCTCACACATACTGGGCAGGCACTCTGCCTTTGAGCTAACAACATTTACTATTGACGAGACTGAATTGCTCAAATGACCAGGATGAATGAGGTAGATGATTGAACAGGAACAAGAGGCTCCTTTAGAGTTACCTTCTAGTATGGGCAAAACCAGTCCACCTAACCTCATCTATGCTGGTGCCTCAGGCAGTTTCCTTACTGGGGCAAAATCTGCTGCTCAAGTCCTCATTTGAATAATAATAGCAGAGGAAGCCTAGACTAGCCAGGTGATGCTCTTTGAATTGTTTTTGAGATGCAGATAGGAAGCCAACCCCAAGGCAAAATAATTTATTTTCCCACACTTTTGCTAATCTCCAAAAGGAAGCACTGAGCAGATCATTGAAGGTGGCAGTATTGGCCTGTCACTGTCTTTGCCCACCCCATCTTCATTCCCGTCAGCTGTACCATGATCCAGTCACCCATTCTGTTCTCCTATCAAGATTTAAAAAGATAAAATTCCTCACCCTCTTCACTAGACTTTTTTCAAATATTTCTCTCTTACCTTTCTTCCTAATCTTCCTATGGAAAAGGGACTTCTGAACTCTAATAGGATATTTTCTGGTCATGCTGTTGAGTGTGATCTTGTATGTGACATATAATGCAATTCATTCATACTTCCAATCAACAATTATTTCCTGAGTGACAGCTGGCAGGCACTGGGAACAGAGCATCAAGCAGGCATAGAATCTGCTTTCAAGGAACCTGTGATTTATTGTACTCAATAACTTCCTAAGTTAATGTAAATAGATAGTTGAAACTATCATTCTCTTCTGTAAAGTCAAATGTTAAAAAGGTCCATAGAGACATAACCCTTTGTTAAAATATGGTCAAGTCTCCACTGTAGGCAGCTCTCATATCTCAAAACACATTTTACTTGATCCCACACCCTTTCCTCACTCTGCCTGGAATGTCTCTATACCTTTTGCTCTGCCTAAAATCCATTCATAAGTTTCACCTCTTCACTGAAGCCCACCCAAAGGACTTCACCCAGTACTACTCCCTTCCTCCTTTTTTAACCTGTAGGGTGTGTGTGCACTGGAACTGGTCTTTGCAACTCTAGTAGTCTTTGAAGGCACTGGATCATGCCTTTTCCAGGGCTACTCTCTCTTTCCAATTTTTTGGTAAGCTGGGTAGCAAACTTTTGTGGAATTCATGGAATAGGGGGTGGTGGTGTACAGAATCAATCTTCTAGAGCTTATATTCAAAGACTTCTGAGTTTTACATCTTGAAAAGTCTAACAGACAAACTCTAAAAACTAAATTTGAAGAATGCTGACCCTGAAAGAAAAGATGATACTAATATCAGAAAAATTGATTTGTTCTTCTAAGCAAAACATTCTAATTATTCCTCCATTTTCTTTACACATACATGTTATAATTCACTTCAAAGATCCAATCTGCACTGCTAAAAGCATGGTTTTATTTTTGTAATTTGGAAGATACTCTCAGAAGATGCCCTTATAGATGAACCTTTAATGATTCACCCTCTGCCCAGAACTGACAGGGAGCAAAAGCAAGGCGGGGCTTGGTCAGATACTCAGCAATCAGCATCCACACCATTCTTCATCTGCAGATAAGGAAAAGCCTCCAGTCATACACCTGATAGAATAGCTGAGTGGCTAATGTGAATTGGATAACCACTCCAGTGAGTTTTAATTTTTAAATATTTTAATTAAAAATATTGCTCTGAATTGCTTAGGGAATAATAATGGGTGTGTCACTGGATCTCTTGCAGTTCATAAGCATTTATTGGGCCCTTTATTCTATTCAAAGTATGGTATAAGTCACTGGACCATGTTACACTATACATTATGGAATATAAGAACTGTTTGCACAGCATTTGCATTGATTAGGTATTAAAGATAATCTAGAGAAAAAGCACATGAGAAGATATGCAGTACATATGTAAATTCTACTACGCCATCTTCTATGAAGGACGGAGTGAGCATTCTTGGATTTGGGTATCACCAAAATCCTAGAACAAATCTCTACAGATAAAGGAGACAGCTGAACAGACTCATCAATAAAACATAGCCTTCTTTTTGCAATTAAAACTTTCTTAAGGCAACCTACCCTCTCCAAATCATCAAGATGTAGAGTGTAGTATCATATGGTAAGTATTCTAGGCTTGTGCTATGCCTGAAATGGAACAGAGGACTCTATAAATGGTATGGACCTAAAGAGACTTACTGTGGGAAGAACCAAGAAATATGTAGTCTGTCATTGATCTTAACTAAAGCTCTGTCAAGTCATATCCTCATTTGAGGCAAATGGACAAAGGCATCAGACTGGTCCTCTCAAAGCCCCTCTATTCTTCTTCTATTTTCTGACCTAATTTTAGAATGGTCTTAAGGATGAAGTAGGAAAGGGAAATCTAAAAGGAGACAACAAGAAGAAACCAGTACAAGAAAGAATGTGAAAGCAGGATAGTGAGTCTGGTGTGTAACTCCAAGGACCACACACTCCTTTGAAGGGGTCACAGTGAGCCAGCGAACACTGAAAATTCACTCAGATCCTAGCCTCCTGCTTTATTCTACTTCCATCCTTACTTGGATCCAGGGTGGGATGCCCAGAACCCAGCAGAAGATTAGAACTCAGTAACCAAGGACATCAAGTTACAAAGTCTGGGTCTAGAAGAAACCCTGCCAAGCCAAACTAGCCAATTTGCCTGTGCTCTTTTCCATATCAGGGAGTCCACAACCCAAAGCATCTATTTAGTGTTAAACTTTAGCATTCACCTCCTTTGTGGTATGCCTTTTTAACAAACTTCTCCCAAACTATGTAAGTTCTCCAGTCTCACACCCCCAGAAGGATCATCATTCTATTAGAAACATAGCTTAGTCTAAAGAGAACATAAAGTATCACACAGTACTTCAAGGGGCTATAGCCCTTTCTCAAACAGCAGCTAGGACTCTTTATAAAATAGATCACATATAGTCTCTATGGCCTACTCAGACACCTCCTTCCTTCATTCATTCAAGGTATTCATTAAATTATAAAAATTAAATCTAGCTGTGTCATTAGGGGTGAGATTTTTGTTTATTTTGGTGTTTTTTTTTTTTGACAAATCCCAATGCTCTGTGAGTTGGAGGAGTCACTCAATGGGCTAAAGATACGATTATAGAACAGGGAAAACAAAAATGATCTAAAACCTCTGACCAGTTTACTGAGAAAGCCAGGCTCACTCTGCTACCCTGACGTGAAGGCAGTAGTGTTATCCTTGGGCACCCGTGCCAGTCACCCTGCATGGCATGACGTGAGATGAAAGCGTCTGCTGACTCTTGGAGGTATAATTACCTAAAGGGTGGGGGTGTAATTAAAGTAAGGATAATTTACCTTGAAGAAGATAAAAATTAAGAATATTAATGATCATAATAATTAGCTCTTTTATATCTAAGAATCACAAAATGCTTTACAAGCTGTAATTATCACAGCTCCCCTCTGAGGAAGGGATTCATATCTTCTAGCTCCTCACTTAACAGAGGGGTGAAGTGATGGACATGGAAGAAAGAAGAGAGGGTGGAGCACTGCTTCCTCCCTCACCTGCCCTGTAAGCAGCAAAACTCACAGGAGGCCCCAGAAGGGCTGCTTCCCATTATGGTGAGAAGCCTCATCCTCATGCCATCACTCAAACAGGTGACCCATCCTACTGTAAGCAACTCATCTCATTCAGACCTGCTGGCCACTGCCAGGACACAATAAAAGTACATCAGTGAGGATTAGACACATAGCAGAAATAAAGGTACAGCGCTACTTTCAAGGAACTTAAAACCTAATTGAGGAGACAAAACAAGCATCCATTAAATTAGAGAGGAATACGAAAATACTAACCAGTTCAAGGTTATGTGACGCTGATGATGATACTTGCTGTGGGGAGAAACTGTCTCTGCATGGAAGATCATGACATAGAAAGGCTGAAGACAGTCTGGGAGAGGACATGGAACTTTAGTGGAGCTTCAAGTAAACTATGTTAGGTTTTTGCCTGGCAGATGAGAGTGCCAGTCACCGAATAATAGAAAATAATCGGGAAACCTGAAAGACTTAACACATAATTATGAAAGAAAAGGTCTCCTGGAAGTGGGTATTAAGAAAGCTTACCAAAGAGTCTCACTTCTTTCAAAGCAATCTAAACCACCTTATTTTGGATGTTTTCCCAGATTGTCAACAGCATCATCCATGTGGAGATCTTGAGAAGTCTCTTGGCTGATGAGGGCACTGAAACCTTCTTTTCATCTAACTTTTTACCTTGTAAATTATCCAGTTGGTCTCAAGCAGAGTCTGGGCCTGGTTAAATGTCACAAAATGTCAAGTCTATTAATTTCTTTTCCTGGATTCTAGCAAGGGAAAGGTGTACGAAGGAGCCCTTGAGTGAGATAAAAAGCAGGAAATCCTAATACTTTCCTTTCTGTTGCTAGAAACAAGAGCCTCATCCCCCAGGCTTCAAGATTGAATGGCATTAAAGTAAATGAATGACAGAAGCTTTATTTCTGGTCTAGGCCAGCAAAATGGATCAGCTGGTAAAGATCCTTGCCACCAAGCCTAATGACATGACTATGATCTCCAGGGACCACATGATAGAAGGAGAGAATCATTCTCAGAAGTTGTCCTTTAACACCTGCGCCATGACATGAGTTCACACACATACACACACACACACACATACACACACACACACACACACACACACACACACACACAAATAAAGAAATATATGTGATTAAAAATTTCCTCATAAATACATTTAATTACTTTCTTTTAATTCTTCTGTAATAAAGGATCCAAGTCCCAAACGTCAGTATAAAACTACAGTTATGTTCTTGGGATAAAGAATATTCATGGAGAAATAAAGTAGGGTACTCAGTTCATTCCCATGCTAGTTGGTAATGTTCTTTGACCTCTCAGTACCTCAGTTTCCAGTCTTTAAAAAACAAAGACAATGAGAGCCAGTGAGATGGCTCAGTGGGTAAAGGTACTTGCTAACAAGCCAGAAGCCTGAGTTCAATCCCAGGAACCCACCTGGTGGACGAAGAAAACCTACTCCCGTAAGTTTTCCTCTGAGCTTCACACTCAAGCCCCTACAAACAAGTAAATAAACGTAATTTTAAATATTTTTAAACAATGAGATCTTTTGTCTATAAAATATGAAGATTTGGTGGTACAAGTCTTGAATCCCAGTACGTAGGCCACACAGGCAGGGGGATCTCTGAGTTCAAGGCCAGCCTGGTCTACAGAGCAAGTTCTAAGACATCCAGGGTTATACAGAGAAACCCTGTCTTGAGAAAACAAAAACAAAAAAAAAATGAAGATTTCCACATTATAAAACCATTGTCTTTGATGATACATGATTGGATACTACCATTCTCATAGATTTCTAGTTACCTTTAAATAAAAATAGACTGAACCAATTTGTTAGAAGTTACTTTTCTACATTTGCTAACATTTCTACATCTTTTGCTGAAACTATAAAACAATTAAAATTGTTTCTTTGTCCAAAAATCAAATTAGAGACTGATACTGAAATTAGCTTTTTCATTATTATTATTGTTAGAAAGGGTCATACTATGTAACTCTGGCTATTCTGGAACTCACTCTGTAAACCAGGCTGGCCTTGAACTCACAGACATCTATTTGCCTCTGCCTTCCTAGTGCTGGTGTTAAAGGGAGTTTTGTTTTGTTATTTTCTGTATTCTTTTAAGAATCATGAGTATTTGCCTGCACATTTTTATATGCATAGTCTGTACATGCCTGTAGCTGCAGAGGCTAGAAGAGGCCATCAAATCCCCTATAACTGAAATAACAGAAGGTTGTAAGCAGTCCTCTGCAAAAGCAGCAAGTACTCTTAACTTGTGAGTCATCGATCTAACCCCCTGAAATGATATTCTTATTCCATTTTATTTTAGCCTTTGTCTAAAATAAAAGAACATAATGTAGCATTGTAGTGCTGTTAACAGGCTGAAGTTACTTAGAAATGGACCAAGAGACCAAAAGAAGAAAAGTCATTCTCTGAGACTTGTGGGTTTTTTTTTTTTTTAAATATATTCCTTTATGTTGTACTCGCTTTAGAGAGGACTGGGTAAAAAAGGCATTACTAAACTTAAAACTTTTTTCAGGATGAAAAACCTGGACTGAGATTTCATAACAGATTACACCTGAGTGGATAAAAACAGAAGCAGACTCCTGAGGTGGCAACCAGGGGTCAAAAGTTGGAGGCTATTTTGGACTATCTAGCAAAATCCTGAGAGAGAGAGAGAGAGAGAGAGAGAGAGAGAGAGAGAGAGAGAGAGAGAGAGAGAGAGAGAGAGAAGAGAGAAGAGAGAAGAGAGAAGAGAGAAGAGAGAAGAGAGAAGAGAGAAGAGAGAAGAGAGAAGAGAGAAGAGAGAAGAGAGAAGAGAGAAGAGAGAAGAGAGAAGAGAGAGCAGCTCACAAACAGAAATCCCTTGAAGGATGTCTAGGCAAAATACTACAAGTGTCAGAGAGAGAGAAAGAGAGAAAAGTGTTTGGCAGCTTGCAGTTAGTTATGTGTGCACATTGCTCAAGATGGCCAAAAGACTAAGAGAACTGTATAAAACATTACTTAGAACTGAGTAAGAGAAGACTTACTCTTAAAGGATTTGCCATATCAAATTAATTCACTGACCCCAACAGATAATGACAGTTCTGACAGTTCTAGGGAAACTTGGAAATCCCAGACTTCCGTACTGAAGGTCTTGAAGAAGCAGAAATAAAACTAGGTTTACAACTGTCTTTTCCTCTCCTGTCACTTCAGCCTTCTACTTAATCTGTGTCTGGAATAGCAGTGGGCGAAATAAGAAACAGACATCCTGATTTCCACATACTACTGAAGAATATAAAACCTTTGTTTCATTGTTTTTATTTTAACAATTACATTCTCCTCAAAATTCCAAAAACCAATACTTGCCTTTGGTGGAGACAGAATTTCAGAGAAGCCACTGAATCATTTAATAGTCTCCATAAACCTATTATGAACCAAAGTTTCATGCAGTATGAAATGGAAGGGTGGGAGTCACTGGCAACCAGGAGCAAATCCAGTGCCTTACAATAAAATAGCACCAAGATTCACAAATGATCACCAGGGTTGAGAAAGCTCTGACAGCTATAATGGGCTAGAATGACCTTAATGTGCTTCCAGGAGAAGCCAACTCAAGTGTTCAGATGTCATAACCATTAGTAACTTAGGCTGAATGAGATGATTATATCTACAATCATGCATTACAGTAGCTCTTTTTCTCCAGGGGCTTCGGTGTGCTAGCAAGAAAAACAAATGAGCAAATTTCATTTAGATTTAATATCTCTAAGAATGAAATTTCACAATATGCTTTCTCATCAACAGTTTGATAAACACATAATTTAAGATACTCTCCAAATGTATTGACTTAGGAAGCAACCCCTAGCCTGTAGGAAAATCTGAGGAATATAAATGTAAAATAAATTTCCCACCTCAATTTTTTTAAAAGAAACTCGGTCCCTCTCATGATCTTCAAGGTTCCAGGCAGGACTGATGGTCATCTCTTTATGGTCTGCTACATGCCATACAGAAGTTAGCTGGTTCTCTTCAGTTTATGATAAAGCTCCTGTTTAATGTCAACCTAGAATTTGTATTTTGCACAAAATAAATGGTTTAAGGGGCTAGAAATATGCTCAGCAATTAAGAGCACTTCCTGCTCTTGCAAAGTAGCAGAATTTGGTTCCTTGTGTCCATGTTGTGTGGTCAGTCTCAGGGGAATCCCACACCTCTGGCCTCCATAGGTACCTGTACTCATATGTGCACGTGCACACACACACACACACACACACTTAAAATTAAATCTTAAAAAATAATAAATGACTAGAGGTTGTGTTTTTTATGAAGTCATAATAAATCAAGATTCAGAATATTCATCACCTTTGTTTTAATGTTTTTAACAAAGAAAGATTAGAAAAATCTGCCAAATATTCTCCCTTTTTGTGTTAGGTGGGGCCAGTACCCAGTCAGGAGGCAAGTCCTGTGAACCCTGTCCAAATAGCTACGTGAGCAAATAGTGAGATAAACAA
Organism: Peromyscus maniculatus bairdii; assembly: GCF_049852395.1. NCBI lineage: Eukaryota > Metazoa > Chordata > Mammalia > Rodentia > Cricetidae > Peromyscus > Peromyscus maniculatus. Next base: position 72,462,572 of record NC_134857.1, read on the forward strand.
GCCATTCCTGGAGACAGAGGTGGAGCCGGGATTTGAATGAATCAGGTCATCCCACAGAGTGGGTGTCTCCTTCCTAAGTTGCTCCCGGGGGCACAATTAAAACCCCTATAAAAGGCCCGACTCCCAGGGACCTAGCACACTTGCCAGCAGTGTCTGCGAGCACTTGCCTTCCTCCTCTGGTGAAGTGGGTAAGTCCCATCCTGTGGGATGGTGTTCTTCTGTACTCTTCGTTTTCCAGCCATGGTACATGTTGGGGGAATGAAGGTAGGCTCTAGGTTCCAGAAGGGATCTCCACCTTCCAGTGTTGGCTAAATCTCACTTATTCCATCTCCTCCTTCCCCTTCTCTTTTTTGATGAGGTCTCACTGTTTAGCCCTGTCTAGCCTAGACTTTACTATGTAGATGAGGCTGGTCTCAAACTCATAGAAACTGGCCTGTCTCTGCCTCTGAGGAGCTAAGATTAAAGGAACGAGCCACTATGCTTGGCTTGTCTTATCTTTTTATGGTTGGAGCCCTCACTTGAATAGCAGTAGTTCTCTCAAGGCTCTGAACTCAATACTTAGGCACATCAAAAAACACCGTGTGTGCCTCTTATGAGGCTCATCTTTCTGAAAAAAACGATCAACCCCAAAGTGCGCAAAATCTCTGATCTCTTTTTCATGTGTTCAGTATGACATAGGCATCTTCATACAGTTCACATCTGAGTTGGTATGTGAGGTTTTGGAATTCAAATGATAATATAGAACTCAACTAAGTGACCTACTATGCAGTCAGCCAGCAAAGCCATCCAAGTATTCTTTTAATAAGGTTTTGTTGTGGCTGTGTGTTTGCTTTGTCTTGGCAATACTGGAAATTGAACACATTATTTTGCATATACTAACAGTCACTCTACCACTGAGCTAAATTCCCAGAGGCCCCCCCTTTTTATAACACCAATATTCAAATGATTTTACTTCACTTAACAAAGGCTAGTCTTAAGACCAATATCATTCAAAGTTCTCCAGGCTTGTCTGACCTATTGACTCTGATTCACCAATCAGGATTTCTCAAATAATTCCAGTAATAGAAGATATGAACAGCCATAGTATATTGGAGTTAAGACAGATAACATGCAGTCTGTTTTTCTGCCTTGCTGTATCTAAATGTTACAATTTTTTATTTTGATGAGGAAGCACTCTTTGATCTTAGAATTGGTGACATGAATTAGTCCCTTATGGGCTATACATTTAAGGAATGATTTACATTTCCTTTTCACTGTTCTGTTTGTTGCTATGTTTTTGCAGACACAATTGTCTACACATAGCTCCATTTACTTTTAAAAATGCTCAAGTCTTCTTTCACATCTTGGCTTTTTTTTTTAAAACCTATCCTTTTTGCTCAACTTTAGGGGTTGTTGTGAGTAGCAATATGTAGAATTTAAATTCTTATTCTTGTCTCCTCATTATCTATTCTGAAATATGCTGAAACAAAAAAAAAGAGAGGAGTGTATGGATAGTCCACATCGATGGACAATGAAAAGCTGACTTTTCAGTTTGAAGGTGGTTTTCTTGGCTTTGAATTTTTCAATATTTCTCTTCCTCTTTCAGAATATAGTAGTCAGGGATAAAGTGCTCTGAAAATGCAAGTTGCAATAACTACTAATAGCAAGTCTAAAGATCTGTCTGAATTGGTGTAAGTCAAGTTTCCCTAAAATCGGAAGCCCAGATTTGCTTCTGAATCCTATCTTATTGTTCTAGGTTTACTTGAATTTGAAGGAAAGAAAAAAATGTCTCCACTTTTAAGAAGCGTTATTGATATCGCTGAAGTTTTCAATCATTATGCCTCACATAGTTGTGATGGAGCATCACTAAGCAAGAAAGACCTGAAGAACCTCCTTGAAAGGGAACTCGGAACTGTCCTTCAGGTAATATCTGACAAGAAAAAGAAATCTATGGGTGTGGAGCTCTCATTTTTCCTCCCAATAAAGACCAGAGTAAAAAATATCGATTAAAATGGATTTTTCAGCATAACAGGTCACCATCACATCCTCATTCATTTTTGAGCCTGAGGTATTTAAATTGGTGTTGTAATCTGAGTACTAAAGAAGTTAATAGCATGTATTTAATAGACTTGGTGGTACTGTTAATGGGAATGTTAATTAATAGGGCATTACCACTAATGATGCCTAGTCAAGTTAATAGACTTGAAGGGACTTTTTTTTTTTTGCTCCCAACTTTCAGCAACTGAAATCTGCCCGTTTCTTGACTAAAATAGTGTTGCTGTAAATATCTTAGTTCTTCTTCAAACATGAAATAGAAATTAAATCAGGAGTACTGGCTTTTTCAATAGAAATATCTGTCGGAAATCTTCATAAAATTTCATTTTATCGATCACAAGGAGAAATTTATTCTCATTCTGCCATCTAGAAAGAATCTGTTGTTTTGATCAGCACACAATTACAAAAATTTCCAAGAAGGGTATGCTTTGAAATGAGTCGTTCACATATCATATGGGAAAACAAGACAACATACATACACTATGCATTTTCTAATTGCTCTAAATATCTCCTAATATCAACACAATATAAAATAGGTGTGAGAGTAAAAGCTTACTACATGTAAATAATTAATTATAAAACGTTTGTTTTAATCTTTCAGAGACCACATGACCCCGAGACGGTAGACCTGACCCTAGAACTTCTGGATCGCGACTCCAATGGGCGTGTTGATTTCAATGAATTCCTCCTGTTCCTTTTCAAGATTGCTCAAGCTTGCTATTATGCTCTTGACCAGGCTGCAAGGCAGGATGAGAAGACAGCCCTGCCTAGGGAAAAGAGGAACCTGTCACAAGATCGCAGGCAAGAAGACCAAAGGAGATTCGAGCTCCAGGATGAAGAACCAGGGCGCCGAAGCCGGCAGAAGAGACATGAGCAGGAGGAGCGTGCTGAGGAGCTGAGGAAGAGGCAGGAGAGACTGGAGCAGCGCTGCGACGAAGAGCCCCGACTGCAAAGACGAGAACTGCAAGAACTGGAGGAGCGCCTTGCAGAGAAAGAGCCGCTAAGCTGGAGCCAGGGTCCTGATGCTGAGGAGTTTTCTGAGGAAGAGGAACAGCAGAGGCGAGAGAGGAAAGAACTCAGGAGCGAGGACCACACGGAAGAGAGACGGCTGCAGGAGCGCGGGCGAAGAGAGCTAAGCGAACCCCAGCGGAGGCGCGAACCCCAGTTGAGGCGCACGCAGGAGTTGGTGCCCGAGGAGGACGAGCAGACGCAGCTCCAGGAGCCCGACGAGAGCTTCACACAGAGGTGGCAGCGGCAGCTCGAAAGCGAGGCAGAAGCCCGTCAGAACAAAGTCTACTCCAGGCCTCGCAGACAGGAGCCGGAAAGGCGTCAGCTCGGGGAGCAGGAGCAGCGCCGCGACCTCCGCCCGCAGCGTCCCGCTGAGGAGGAGCACCTGGAGCAAGAGCAGCAGTTCCGCAAGCGGGAGGAGCAGCGCTTCCGGGAGGATGAGCTGCAGCGAGCCCAGCTCCAGGACAGCCTCCTAGAGGAACGCCTGAGGCGTCGTCAGGTGGAGCGCCGCGACCAAAACAGGAGCGGGCAACTGCGGGAAGAAAGCCAGAGGCGCCACACCTTGTACACCAAACCCAGCCAGAGGCAGCAGAGGGAGGAAGAGCTACGTGAGGAGCGGCTGCTGCAAGAAGTGGAGCAGCAGCGCCAGCAGAGGGGGAGGAGATATCGCCAGGAGGATGAACGGCTGCAGCAGGAGGAAGAGCGGCTGCAGAAGGAAAGGAGACACCTGCAGGAGGAAAGGCAGTATCAAGAGGAGGACCTGCAGCAGGAGGAAGAGCGGCTGAAGCAGCAGGAAGAGCGGCTGCGGAGAGAAAGGAGAAGCCTTCAGCGGGAGAGGCAGTGTCACGAGGAAGACGAGGCGCAGCGGGAGGAAGAGCAACTGCAGCAGGCGGAAGAGCATCTGCAGCGGGAGGAAGAGCGGCTGCGGAAGGAAAGGAGACTCCTGCAGCAGGAGAGGCAGTATCAAGAGGAAGAACTGCAGCAGGAGGAAGAGCATCTGCAGCGGGAGGAAGAGCGGCTGCGGAAGGAAAGGAGACTCCTGCAGCAGGAGAGGCAGTATCAAGAGGAAGAACTGCAGCAGGAGGAAGAGCATCTGCAGCGGGAGGAAGAGCGGCTGCGGAAGGAAAGGAGACTCTTGCAGCAGGAGAGGCAGTATCAAGAGGAAGAACTGCAACAGCTGCGGGCTGAAGATCAGCGTAGGGATCTGAAATGGCAGTGGCAACCAGAGAAAGAAAATCAAGTTCGCAGTCACAGGCTCTTCTCCAAGCGCAGGGAGAATGAAGAAAAGATCCGGCAGCTGGAAGATTCTCTGGAGCAAGAGAGACGGTTACGTCAGGATCGGCGGTCCCTGCAAGACGAAGCGGAAGAGAAGAGAGAGTTGGAGCAGGAGAGGAGGCGCCGACAGCAGCGCGACCGGCAGTTCCTAGCAGAAGAGGAGCTGCAGCGAGAGCACCAAAGGGAAGCCAAAAGACGAGATGAGACCTTCCAGGAGGAAGAGCAGCTCCTGAGAGACTCGAGAAGACGACCAGAGGAGAGGGATAGGAAGTTCCTTGAGGAGGAAAAGCAGCTGCAGAAGGAACGGGAAGAACTGAGGCGGCGGCAAGAACAAGAGAGACAATTCCAGGAGGAAGAGGAGCTGCACCTCCAAGAACGCGAGGAAGAACTTCAGCAGGAGCGCAACAGAAAATCCTGTGAGGAACAGAAGCGCCGCCAGCAGCGTGAAGAAGAGCAACATCGCCGCCGGGAGCGGCGTGAGGAAGAGCAGCACCGCCAGGAGCGTGACAGAGGTTTCCACCAGGAACAAGAGCGCCGCCAGGAGCGTGACAGAGGTTTCCACCAGGAACAAGAGCGCCGCCAGGAGCGTGACAGAGGTTTCCACCAGGAACAAGAGCGCCGCCAGGAGCGTGACAGAGGTTTCCACCAGGAACAAGAGCGCCGCCAGGAGCGTGACAGAGGTTTCCACCAGGAACAAGAGCGCCGCCAGGAGCGTGACAGAGGTTTCCACCAGGAACAAGAGCGCCGCCAGGAGCGTGACAGAGGTTTCCGCCAGGAACAAGAGCGCCGCCAGGAGCGTGACAGAAGTTTCCGCCAGGAACAAGAGCGCCGCCAGGAGCGTGACAGAGGTTTCCGCCAGGAACAAGAGCGCCGCCAGGAGCGTGACAGAGGTTTCCGCCAGGAAGAAGAGCGCCGCCAAGAGTGTGATAGAAGTTTCCGCCAGGAACAAGAGCGCCGCCAAGAGCGTGACAGAAGTTTCCGCCAGGAAGAAGAGCGCCGCCAGCAACTCGAGGAAGAGCAGCTGAGACGCCAGGAACGTAACAGAAAATTCCACGAGGAAGAAGAGCGCCGCCAGGAACGTGGCAGGAGATTCCAAGAGGAAGAAGAGCCCCGCCAGGAACGTGGCAGGAGATTCCAAGAGGAAGAAGAGCGCCGCCAGGAACGTGGCAGGAGATTCCAAGAGGAAAAAGAGCGCCGCCAGGAGCTCGAGGAAAAGCAGCTGCGAGACCGAAAGTTGAGGGTAGAGGAGCAACTTCGCAGGGAGCGCGAGGGAGAGCTGCGGCGCCGACAGGAATGTGACAGAAAATTCCGCCGAGAACAAGACTTCCACCAGGAACTGGAAGAAGAGCAGTCGAGGGATAGGAAGTTGCGCCGGGAACAAGAGCTCAGGCGTGACAGAAAATTCCAAGAGGAAAAAGAGCGCCGCCAGGAGCGTGAAGAAGAGCAGCTGAGGGATAGAAAGTTCCGCCGAGAGCCAGAGCTCAGGCGCGACAGAAAATTCCGTGAGGAAGAAGAGCGCCTCCAGGAACTCGAGGAAGAGCCGCTGAGACGCCAGGAACGTAATAGAAAATTCCAAGAGGAAGAAGAGCGCCGCCAGGAGCGCAAGGAAGAGCAGCTGAGGGATAGAAAGTTCCGCCGAGAACCAGAGCTCAGGCGCGACAGAAAATTCCGTGAGGAAGAAGAGCGCCTCCAGGAACTCGAGGAAGAGCAGCTGAGACGCCAGGAACGTAACAGAAAATTCCAAGAGGAAGAAGAGCGCCGCCAGGAGCGCAAGGAAGAGCAGCTGCGAGACCGAAAGTTAAGGGTGGAGGAGCAACTTCGCAGGGAGCGCGAGGAAGAGCTGCGGCGGCGCCCACAGGAATGTGACAGAAAATTCCGCCGAGAACCAGAGCTCAGGCGCGACAGAAAATTCCGAGAGGAAGAAGAGCACCTCCAGGAACTCGAAGAAGAGCAGCAGAGACGTCAGGAACGCAACAGAAAATTCCGTGAGGAACAAGAGCACCGCCAGGAACTCGAGGAAGAGCTGAGACGCCAGGAACGTGGCAGGAAATTCCACGAGGAAGAAGAGCGCCGCCAGGAACTTGAAGAGCAGCTGAGACGCCAGGAACGTGGCAGGAAATTCCAGGAGGAACAAGAGCGCCGCCAGGAACTCGAGGAAGAGCTGAGACGCCAGGAACGTGGCAGGAAATTCCACGAGGAAGAAGAGCGCCGCCAGGAACTTGAAGAGCAGCTGAGACGCCAGGAACGTGGCAGGAAATTCCAGGAGGAACAAGAGCGCCGCCAGGAACTCGAGGAAGAGCTGAGACGCCAGGAACGTGGCAGGAAATTCCACGAGGAAGAAGAGCGCCGCCAGGAACGTGGCAGGAAATTCCAGGAGGAAGAAGAGCGCCGCCAGGAACTTGAAGAGGAGCTGAGGCGCCAGGAACGTGGCAGAAAATTCCACGAGGAAGAAGAGCGCCACCAGGAACTGGAGGAAGAGCCGCTGAGACGCCAGGAACGTGGCAGGAAATTCCACGAGGAAGAAGAGCGCCGCCAGGAACTTGAAGAGGAGCTGAGGCGCCAGGAACGTGGCAGAAAATTCCACGAGGAACAAGATCGCCGCCAGGAACTTGAAGAGCAGCTGAGACGCCAGGAACGCGCCAGGAAATTCCATGAGGAAGAAGAGCGCCGCCAGGAGCGAGACCGAAGATTCCGTGGGGAACCAGAGCTCCGGAAAGAAAGGGAGGAGCAACAGCTTTGCCAAGAGCGTGACAGGAAATTCCAGGAGGAGAAGCAGCTGCGCCAGGAACGTGAGGAACTGCAGTTGCGGAGGCAGAAACGAGATGGTCAGTACCTAGCTGAGGATCAGTTTGCCAGGGATAAGATTCGTCGTCAGGAACAGGAACAGCATCAAAAAGAGGAACAACTACGTCGCCAAGAGCGGGAGAGAAAATTCAAAGAAGAGCAGATCCGTCGGCAGGCAGAGCAGAGGCGCCGCCAAATCCTGGAGAGTGGCGCACGCCAGTTTGCCAATGTCCCAGTGCGTTCCAGCCCTCTCTATGAGTACATCCAAGAGCAGAGGTCTCAATACCGCCCTTAAAGGATGCTGCCAACGTCCTGGCAGCAGCCAAATCTTTTTTTCTTTTTCAAGCAAAAGAAAATGAGAAACACTGGGTATCAAATGATAACTCATGTGTTTCTGGTTGTGGGAAAACTATATAATCTTAGAATGTCTTTTCCAGAATCTTAAACTATACCTGTTTCATTTCTTTCTACTCCTGTCTTTCATTCTGCCTCGGATCTTTATTGCAAGATGTCTTTGTTCTTTAGTGCAGATATGGTGTGCACTTTTAAAAAGAAGTCATTTAATTTTTTTAAAGGAATTTTGTTTGAGGAGCACATTGATTTATTGCCTTCATAAATAAGAATAATGTAGCAATTTGATATTCAAAATAATTGAGCCACTATTTTTAGTGGTGGATCATCTTGTTGGGAGCTCTCATTTTATAAGTTTAAGTTGGCTTTTTCTTTGGCCTAAATTTCATTTGTATTCTCCTCCAAACAGTTTTCTTGATTTTTGTTGCGTAATTTTGCCAGCCCTCAAATAATGCAGGGGAATGATTTATGCAGAAAAAATACCATGTGAAATCAGTTCATAACTGAAAGAAATATCTGTTAAGAGAAAGACTTGGACAGGAAATTAGAATTTGGCATTGTATTTTTATACTTAGCACCACTAAAAATTTCATGAAGCAAAAGCAAGGTGTTTCTCAAACAACTCAAATTTAAAACTGCTGTAATTTGTAGAGCTCTGTTCTATTTCCCCAAGTTTGGTTGGGTTTTAGAATATTATTACTTTTGTACATTTTGGTTTAGAGGGAATCTATTCAAGGCCCTGTACACATCTGTCTTGTTTGGGTCCAACAAGAGTTCAGAGTGATGGAAGAAGGAAAGGGGAAAATGTATGAACAGAGGACAAATTTCTAGAGGTCTCTAGACTTATCAGCCCACAATTATTTGAGGCTTTATACTACCTTAAAGACATTCTTGTTGAAAAAAATGGACTGTAGAAAATCAATAAATGTTTGGCAAATAATTATCCTTGTCTGTTATAATTATGTGTCTATCATAACTCATATCTAATCTGGAAGTGCATATATTTCCAATCACATAGTATTTTTACTATCAGCTATGTCCAAATATGAAAGGAGAGAGCCTTCAATTTTCCCTACAATTTTTTCCCAATTAAGGTGACTTCTATATTATTTCAGAGTAAAACTTGGACAGAAAATTAGAATTGGGCATTATATTTTTATACTTAGCACCACTTAAAGTCTCCTGAAGCAAAACAAGGTGTTTCTCAAATAACTCAAATTTAAAACTGCTGTAATTTGTAGAGTTCTATTCCATTTCTCCAAGTTTTGTTGGGTTTGAGAATATTACTATTTTTGTACATGTTTGAGTAGGGAACCTACTCAAAATCCTGTAAATACTTGTCTTGTTTTGGGGGAGGTAGGGGGGTGATAAGTATTCAATGAGAGTTGAATGAAGTTAAGGTTACCCTTATATCATTTCCAATACCACATAGACTCGCTTTCCATATGTTTTGTTCTTGATACTACCCCTTTCTGAATGCTTTCTTGCAGTGACTCACACTGGTCATGACAAATACACTGCATGCACAGAGTTTATTACTTTCCTTCTAAAATGGAGAAGCTACTTTGTGTCTAATCCAGAGATGGAACATGACCTAAATTTTTGGAGGAGCTTTATAGATAACAATTATTGATCCAGAGATTTAAGCAACATAGTCCAGGAGGTGCCTGAATCAGAAAATGTTGAATAGCAGTTCGTCTAAATGTCACATTGCCATCCCACAATGCAGACACCCCTGTGCCACCTGCTGAACTGCATTATTTAATTGAGTTACTGGGGAGAAAATTCAAAAAGACCTTATTAAGAATATTGCTGCCAGGCATTGGTGGTGCACGCCTTTAATCCCAGCACTCAGGAGTCAAAGGCAGGTGGATCTCTGAGTTTGAGACCAGCCTGGTCTACAAAGTGAGTTCCAAGAAAGCCGGGGGTACACAAAGATAGAAAAAAACATCAGAAAGAAAGGAAAATAATACCACTATTTTTTATTGTGAGAACCTTGGAAAATGCCCTAAAGCTGCAGTCAACACATTAGTCAATGGTAAAAAGCTAAGGAGGCTAAGCCTGTAGCTCCTGAGTATCATTCTGGTTGAATAAGAAGACCCTTAACTGCAAGGAGTACAGACTCTCTTACACTTTAACACAACTGGAAGATATTCCTAAAAATGGGTGAGGAGTAACTTAGTAGGAGCAGAGATTACTCAAAAGCAGCTACATCATTGAAAATCCTTTCCCCAACATGGGTAAAGATTCACAAAAGCCGCACCTCCAGAGCTCTCAACACAGCTTGCAGACAGCTTCGTGGTCTAATCATGTCTTTCTCTGCAATTCTGCTGGTCAGTGTCTTCCCCCAAAAAGTGTTCACTCCTTTTCATACTAGTGGGAAGAATATACTTCCTTTTATAGTACTGGCCCTCAAGAGTCTTCCAAGTTTTCTGTTTTCCAAGACAGGTGGAGAACATTTTTTTTTTTAACCTTCTGAGGCTCATAAGACTCTTGTTCCTTTCTGGAGGAAATGTTTCAACTCAGAGGAAAATGCCATGCAAGAGTTTAATATGAAGTAATTTAAAAAGTGGCTTTCCACTTAGGGTATATTCTCTCTCTCTCTCTCTCTCTCTCTCTCTCTCTCTCTCTCTCTCTCTCTCTCTCTCTCTCACACACACACACACACACACACACACACACACACACACACACTGGTTTATATGTCGAAGTCTTAACATTCAGTAACTTGAGATGTGCCCTTATTTGGAGAAGTAATTAAAGAGGTAATTAAAATGAGGTTATTAGTTTGTGTCCTAATCTGATATGGCTGCTATCTTTATAATAAAACAACTTGAACACAGACACAAACAGAAGTAGGGAGATATGAAAACACAAAGAGAAGATTGTCACCTACTAGTCAAGAAAGGTATGGAATAGATCCTTGAATAAATGTATTCAAGCCAGCAGTCTGTGGCACTTGGTTATGACATCCCCACCTAATCCATCACATAAGGTAGAGCTGTGCTCTGTTGCTAGGTAAGCCCCTGTATTACCATCTTTACCCTTAACATTGTGCAAACAGGTCTTGCTTGGTTGCTTTATTTTTTGTTTTTTCTTGCATAATCATCACAGATACCACCAGCAGGCTGAAGTTTTACAGCCTTCGAATAATGCAGGGGAGCAACATCTACAGAAAAACAAAACAAAACAAAACAAAAAAAACTCCTTATGATGTAAGTCAAGAATTGGAAGAAATATCTGTTAAGAGTAAGATTTAGCTGGAAAATTAGAATTTGGCATCATATTTTTATATTTTGCACCACTTAAAATATCATAAAGCAAAACAAAGTGTTTCTCAAACTTCAGAACTCAGACCAGTTTTATGATGACATGAAAATAATCCTGTAAGAAAACAAGAAGCTAGGGTTCATTCATTCACCATTTAGTCAATAATTGTTTATTGAGCTTGTGATCTGTGCAAAACATTTTTTCCAGGCAGTACACATGCAGGGTGAAATAGCAATTCTGGGCTCTTCTTTCACTTTCATGTCTTGAGACCTTGTGTAAGCCTCGTGGACATTCTAGGTTTCCATTGATTTATATTCCATCTATAGGCTCAAACAGCCATCCACAACGTTATCCCCAGGACTGAAGAAAATTACATTCTATTTCGAGGCGGGGCAGAAGATCATGAGCATGAGGCCAACTGAGCTACAGAATGAGATCCAAGTTAACCTAGTCTACAGAAAGAGACCCTGACTCAAAAAATAATTATTTTTAACTGGAGCACTCAACGTGTTCCACTGGGTCTCTCAAAGTGACTTAATTACTCCCACCCCCAACTCCTAAGACTAGCTAACAGAAAACAGGAGAAAGACTTAATTGACTATAGTAATCATGAGAACACATTTCAGTTTCAAACCTTATTTCCCCAGCCAAACATCCCTGAATTCCCCTCTATTTGTCTCCCCAGATACTCTCCCGAGCTCCTTCTTATCACCCAGGTTTATTGATTAAGAGAGAACATTTTAAACTGACTTCATTTTCTTTAATCCTCTTACTACCAAAGACAATGACCCTTCTGCTTTACAACCTTAGTATGTACATTTGATTATTCTCATTCTTTTCTAAGGAGAAAACTTAGTCCTAGAGTTTACTCCCATTCAAACAAAACTTCAGTAGCTGTCAGTATTCAACAGGAGGCCTGTGTCTGCTTCATCTTCTATACTAATTACACATGGCTAATATGTGCATTCAGTCTTGATAATTGTGAGGTATTTTTTCAGCTGGACCTATAATCTTCTGAAGATTATAATCTATGTAATATGTAACATATAATTAGCACATTCCCTTGTTAGTAATGAGCTGAGAGTCACATGTAGTAATCTAAAGCAAGTCCAAAAGATTCTAAGTGTTTATCATTTTTGGAACCCTCAGGCTGTTATAAAACCTTATAGAATTTAATTTTTATTACTTCTTTTTAAGAAATGTGTCACATATTCAGGAAGATACAATACAGGACTTGAGTCTTTAACTTTATGCCTGTCTGCCACAATCTAGTACCCATCACCTTCTCAACCTTGGATCTCACAGTATCTTTGGGGCCAGCTATATGCTCAGACTTAATCTTTAGGACAGCATAGATTTGCCCTTGTTTCACAGACTTAAAATAGAATTGTACCTTCATGGTATGCCTCCTCCCCTCCTGTATCCAAGGGAAATTTCAACTCAAGTTATAAGGCCTAGATAATTTCCACCTCCTCCCTAAAATCTTATTGCCTGGACACACAATATTTCTCTCCATTGAGACTCTAAGATATGTTATCTTCAGCAGGGCAAAGTGGCACATGCCTTCAATTGCAGCACTTGGGAGGCAGAGGCAGATGGATCTCTGAGTTTGCGGCCGGACTGGTCTATGGAGGGAGTTGCAGGACAGGCAGAGCTACACAATGAGACCCTGTTTTAACAAAACAAAACAAAAGAAACACACAAAAAGGTATGTTATCTTTACCAACCATTAATAGATTGCAATATTCTGCCTCAGTCAGCTTTACTTTTGTTTCTCTTCCTAATTAGATTGTTATAAGACAATAATTTGGACATTTTTTATTTTGTATGTTTTTTCCATGAACAATAAGCAACATGGCTCTATGAAGTTTTGAGGAAATGTATGGACTCTATCACTAGAAAGAAAATCATATTTAAAGCTTTAGACTGGGATTTGAGAAGTTCTTAATTATGAAAGCCTTCTTAACTTCACACACCTGGCGTAACTGGGAGAGTTGAAGTGGAAACTGGAAAGAAGGTGAGTTTTGTGCCATCCTGCTGTCACAAAAACTAGAAAAGAACAGATTGTAAAAAGATAGTTATCAGGGCTGGAGAGATGGCTCAGAGGTTAAGAGCACTGGCTGCTCTTCAGAGGTCCTGAGTTCAATTCCCAGCAACCACAGGGTGGCTCACAACTACCTATAATGAGATCTGGTGCCCTCTTCTGGCCTACAGGCACACATGCAGGCAGAACACTGTATACATAATAAATAAATCTTAGAAAAAAAAAAGATAGTTATCAAACATTTCTGAGAAACCAAGTAAAATAAGGCTAAAAAGTGCATATTTGGTAGCATGGTCATCAATGATAGATGTTGGAATAGGGTGGGGAGACAAGGAAAATAAACAGAAGCATGGGAAGATGTAATGAGTTTTTGTACAGTCAGACGGCTCCTGAATGATGACACAGAGACTTTATTAATTATAAAAGTTTGGCCTTTAGCTTAGGCTTGTTAGGCTCTTATAGCTTAATTAATCCATATTTTTTAATCTACATGCAGCATGGCTCATTACCCCTTCATTCCTTCTCCTCTTTCTCTCTCTCCCTGGAAATCTCACCTATTCTCTCCTGCCTAGCTATTGGCCATTCAGCTCTTTATTACACCAATCACAGCAATACAATTCACACAGAGTACAAATATCCCACAACAGGAAGATAGGTTTCACAAAAATGTGAACTATGAAGGAGGAGAGGAGGTTTGGTGTGGTTGAGATATATGATGGGACTTGAGTTTGTTTTAATGCTTTGATGAGAAAGGACTAACAAGAGGATGAAGTAGAAAAGAGAGGAAATGATCAAATTTTATTAAACGATTTTAAATACTTCCATCAAGTCTGATGACCTGAGTTTGATCCTTGAAACTTAAGAATAGACTCCATAAGTTGTTCTCTGACACAAATGCTGTGACATGGGTGTGTAGGTATGTTTAGAGAGAGAGAGAAAGAGAGAGAGAGAGAGAGAGAGAGAGAGAGAGAGAGAGAGAGAGAGAGACTGAGACTAAATAAATAAAAATGTAATTTTAAAAAAGATGCAAGTTTATAGAAACTCTTCAGTTTCAATATCCTTATAATAATCCTAGCCTTTGGGATTATGACGAGTATAAATAACCTGTGTAAAGCATAAAGTGAATAATCAATAAATAAGGGGGATGCCCATTGTCTAGTTCAATGGTCATGGAAATACAAAATCTACAGGAAGTAAGCCTTATGATATAGAATTAGAGGTAGGAATAAGCCCAATCCTTTTCATTCTGGTGCTTTCATTTCAGAAGACTTCCCTCAATCTTGTCTTCCTTAGTAAACACTTTCTGACCACACACTATGCTCTAGGCAGTGAGCTGGCCTGGCACATAACAGTGATCAAGGCGACAGACCATGTCCAAGGTGTTAGTTTCGCAGAAAACACGATACGACAATTATTTTATGAGATACGTTTACTTTCCCATTATATCCTGTGATTCCAGATCATTTACCCTCCTTTCCTCATCTAAGGTAGTCTAATGTCGACCATGAGAGACCAGCTCCCACAATCAGCTCAGGGTAATAAAAGGAATGTCTCAGAGTAGTGAGGGATAGGAAACTTTCTTATCTGAGGGTAATTAGGAATAAGTTTTTATCTATGAGTGGTGAAATAAGGAAACACACATGATTTCTGATGTTAACTTTCTCTTTTACTTCATCTTAAGAAATTGCCTCTGTCTCCACATAGCTACATATCTCCACACTGCTGCATGCAGCTATATATCCTTCCATACATTCTTCTTTTCATATAGCTACACATCTTTCTTTTACATTATTCATTCACCTTTTACTCACTCACTCTTCCACCCAGTCACTCCCTCATACTTCTCTCATGCTTCTTCATCTCTCACTCAGCACACACACACACACACACACACACACACACACACACACACACACTTCACTCACATTCTGCAACAGCTCTCACAAAGCTCTGCACAGCCGTCTCTCTCCATACCACCTCTGCTGCTCCCTCACAGCCAAACTCTGGACAATTATAAATTACATTTTCAGGCTCCTACCCATTCTCAAAACACAAGATAAGTCACGTAGTTTCTCTTAGACTAGTAATGTCACATTGACCCAAGCATGTAGCTCTAAGTTGATGAGGGGTCCCAGACATTCATAATTGGCTGAACCTTGAGCAGTCAGAGTACGTGCAGAAAGAGAGCAATTGCAAGGACATGTCTTGATGTAAACAGCCTTGCCTTGTTTTAGCAATAAACAACACCTGGGAATTAGTCTGTGTGTGTATTCTATAGAGGGAGCTTAGTCTGTCTTGGACTAGTTCTAAGGTCTTTTCAAAATATGTAAAAAGCTGTCTTTGAGACTGAGAATACTGTTACTCTCCTGTGTCAGTAGAGAAGAATATTCTGGTAATATTTTTGTTCATAAGAACTATACATCTTAAACAGAAATCATAACCTGATCATCCGCAACTATAAGTGCCCAAAGATGGAAAACACACTAAGGGATCCAACAACTGTTCTCATTAGGGACGCACAGCAGTGGCACCTGAGAAAGTTACAGACAAAAAGCAACTGGTTTCCACAGCCAGTGACCCCCTGGCCTTGCCAGGTGAGGTTACCATCAGGGAGTTATACGTCTGGTAGGTTGACTTGTCAAACACTAGTTGTCACTTGCTGTATACTGCCATGGCCCTCAGCAGTAATCAAACTTAGACACTGTAGAAATTTACTGAAGGTCAGGTGATAAATTAAGTACAAAGTTGAACGCCCTTATTTGTCTATTCAAAGTTATTCCTTGGTCACCTGATAAGTTTATGGAGTGTGAGCATAAACTAACTACACTGTACACACTGATTATACATACATACACATATACATATATATAACAGTACACATACTATTAAATGCTTGCACAACCTACACAAACATTTTTCTATTCAAATATAAAATGATGTGTTAGCTATAACAAACATCAACCATTTCATTTACATTATTGTTCTTGATAAGAATGGCTTGTTAAGGGGTAATTTGGAGGAGCCAGTGACTTTAAAAGTTTGAACGTGATGTGCACGAAGACCTACACACCAGATATGCATTATGTGATGGTTTATAATAATAAAAACCTGGAAACCATCAAAATATCCCCAATTGGGTAATTATGTAAACTATTATAATCCACTCATATGACAGACTATTACATACACATTGAAGCATTTTTTAAAGTGGAAAATTTAGAAAAGAAACAAGATGAAAAAACAAACATGCAGAATAAAATGTAAACACTGGTGGTGAGTGAACTGTAAGTGGTAGAGGCTGCCTTTAACCCAGTCTGTCTAGTTCTAGCTAAAGAGGCCTTTCTTTCCCAACCATCCAGAAGAGCTAATTGCCATAAGAGTCTGTAACTAAGCTCTTCTTCCAGGCATTTCAAATGCAACTGGGAAGATTCAGTTGTTGTACACAAAATGCTTGTGAAAGGCAGAGCCAGGCAGATCTCTGTGAGTTCAAGGCCAGCCTGGTCTACAGAGCAAGATCCAGGACAGGCACCTAAACTACACAGAGAAACCCTGTCTCAGAAAAAAAAAAATGCTTGCTAAGAAAGATAGTTGATAAATGTCAACTTACCTGGTGTTCAGTAATTAAACATTAGAAGTCACTTTAAGTTAGTTCAGAATGTAAATGACAACATATTACATAGTAGTGAAAATCTTATTAAACAGAAAATAAAATAAGTATTCTGCCCCACTCCAGGCCCACTCTTCAGAGAAATGCTGAGTGTGTGTGTGTGTGTGTGTGTGTGTGTGTGTGTGTGTGTGTGTGTGTGTGTGTGATGTATACCCCAGGGGATGTTCACTTGCTTTCTATGGAAGTATGTGTGGCAGGAACAGCCGAACTCTGGAAAAGCACCTGAATAGGGGAGTGAGGATTAAGAAGAGACAAGACACAGAATAGAATTGGGAAGACAGTCAGTGAATACTGCAGCCCCGAATTTATTTCTCATGGCCTTTATATACAGAAAGCAAGGAGGCAAAAAGATTTCTTTATCTTAAGGACACCATGGTTCAAGGAACAGACAAGTATAAACACCTCCTTAATTCTCAGGACATCTGGTGACCATAGCCTTTGGCAAAACATCCTTTTATTCATCCCTGAGGAGCAAAAACAAGCTTGAACTCCCTGACCCTAAGTCAAGATGGAATCAAACCACAAGATGGAGTTTGCTGTGGATATCATTCTATATAAATAAAACACTGATGGCCAGTGACCAGGCAGGAAGTAGGTGGCCAGGCAGGAAGTAGGTGGGACAAGGAGAGAGGAGAATTCTGGGAAGCGGAAGGCTGAAGAAGAGACACTGCAGCCACCTCCAGGAGAGGCAACCTGTAAAGACGCCGGTAAACCACCAGCCACATGGCAAGGTATAGATTTATAAAAATGGGTTAATATAAGATAAAAGAACAGTTAGCAGGAAGCCTGCCACGGCCATACAGTTTATAAGTGATATAAGTGTCTGAGTGATTATTTTATAAGTGGATTGTGGGACTGCGGGGCTTGGGGAACCTGGAGAGAAGCCCTCCAGCAACAGGAGTTACTGTGGGCTTCGACATATGTAGAAGCTAGAGATGGACATAAGCATGTCTTCATCAGTCATGTCTCCACCTTATTTGTTTTTTAATATATTGATTGACTGAGAATGGTCTCTCACTGAACCTACAGCTCACCATTTTGAGACCAACCCCCACCACTACCCCCATGCCAGCTCTGAGTTTATTGATGTGTACTACTGTACCTACCTCTTTTTTACATAGATAAAAAGACAACAAAAAAAAAATAGCCAGTGTGGAGGAATAAGAGAAGAAAGGGAGTCCTGATACATTAGTGGAACCTGAAAGGGAAAAATCAGTAGCCATCTTGAGAGACGCATCTCCTTCCCCTCCTCCAAAGGTATTTGCTGATCAGCAGTTTTAGAAGTGACCAGAAGTTGAACTTATAAGGCTGGGACAATAAATCTATGTATCCTGGACTTGGCAAAACAAGATACGGGGAGTAATGGGCTCAACTGACCTCAGAGGAGAGTAGAACTAGAACAATAAATCTGAATGTATACATCCTGGATTCAACAAAAGCAGGACATAGGGAGTAAAAATTTGTGTCTCTGTAGATACCCTGAATCCTGTTAGCCAACAGTAACCTCAGCCAGTAAGAACTACCTCACACCTAGCCCCCTCATCCAGTCCCAAGCTGCATGTAAACCTTTCCTATATAAACCCCTTAAAGTGAGTACTCGGGGCTGTTCTCCTCCACCTGTTGTGTCAGATGTTGGGCGCAGACCAAGCTTACTTGCTTTGTTATTAAAAACCTCTGTGTGCTTGCATTGGATGTTGGCTCTGTAGTGGTCTTGCTTGGGGGTCTTGTGACCTGGGCACAACAAATCAATAAAGGAGGTTCCTCAAAAATGAAAACTATTGGGTCTGGGGAGATGGCTCAGCAGTGACAAGCTCTTGCACTCACACGGGAAAACTTACAAATGCCTGTAACTCCAGTTCCAGGGGATCCAGTGCCGTCTTTTGGTCTCTGTAGGCACTTGAACACATGTGGAGCACATACATATGCTCAGTGAGTGTCTTAGTTTGGGTTTCTATTGCTGTCAAAAGACACCATAACCATGGCAACTCTTATAAAGGAAAACATTTAATTGAGGAGGCTTATAGTTTCAGAGGTTTAATTCCTTATCATCATGGCGGGGCATGGTGGTGTGATGGCAGACATGGTGCTAGAGAAGGAGCTGAGAGTTCTACATCTTGAACACAGGCAGCAGAAGGAGAGATTGTGTACTAGGCATAGCTTGAGCATATATGAGACCTCAAAGCTCACCCCCACAGTGACATACTTCCAACAAGGCCACACCTCCTAACAGCACCACTGCCTATGGGCCATGCATTCAAACACATGAGTCTATGGGGACCATACTTATTCACCACCACAGTGACATACACATATGTATAAAAAATTTTAAATTGTTTGAAAATATTAAGTAGTAGATATTTTCCTTCATTTACTTATTTATTGGAAGAGGAGCAAGCTCATTCTGAGTGCATACATGGAGGTCAGAGGACAACTTGCAGTCATCAATTCTCTCTCTCTACCATGTGGGGTCCAGGAAGTGAATCAGTTAGTCAAGCATGGTGTCTTTATCCACTGAGTCAGTCTGTAACTAGAGTTTTTAAACTTTCTTCATGTTTTCTGAATTATATTTGTTTTCTCTGGGATCAGTTTTTCTATCCTGTTCATGCTGACATTTGTATATGTGAATATTCTTACTTGCCAATTTAATATCAATAAAAGGATAACGGGTTTCTTCTAATATGCATTAGTAGGCTTATTTCCACAAAATTTGTGACAGGGTTGGATAAAGTGTGAGATGTTTAAGCATTAAGTGGCTAGCTGGCTGCAGAGTCCCTCAGCACAACCAAATGTCATGATGGAGCATGTTTTCCTAGAGTGCTCATGTCTATATTAGGTGTTTTACTTCCCAGTCAGTCTATGGGTTAGTCAACAAATACTAATAGAACACTATATTTCTGGTTATCTCCTAGGTGGGTAGAGTCCCATCTCCAAGAATCTCACATTTAACATTTCTAGAAGATGTTTAATTCCTTCTGGGAGGATCCAGTTAATAATTTACTAGGAAAACAACTTTACCAAGGAGGCTAGATAGTAAATACCCACATGTCTGTGTTGTGTGCCTAAAAGTGGCGGAGGGATGGGAATGATGTCACTTCGGTACTTATATAAGAAATTCTAAAAAAACCCCAAAATATCACTTCTTGGTAAAACTAACAAATGTACATTTAATATATACCACACCCTTCCACAGTAAAATAAAAAGGAAGAGGAAGATGGAGAATAATCACTTGTCTCTTACACAAGCCTGTTTACAACCATGATTCTCATTTGCATACACGTTGTCTCCTAGTTCTGAACTCAGTGCTTCTTCATATTCTAATGGCAAGACCTGTCTTCACTTCTGTAGCATTGCTAGAACACATTCCTACGAAGCCTTCTCCATCACTGCAGTCATGAAGAGCTGCTACTCCTTCCATTTCCATTTTCTACCTCTATATGAAAACCTCTTACTCATTTATGATTCTCCCATAACTTTGTCATCATTCTGATTTATTTTTATTTAATTTGATTTTTATTTTATAAATTATATATATATACATTTAAATTTATTTAATAAAAGGGGTATTTTTAATTAATACTTTTATTTTAGAGAATTCTAGGCAGGGCATTAAAAACATATGTTGTTGAGATGGTCAGGTGGCTCAGTGAGTAAAGATTCTTGCTGCCAAGACTGATGACCTGAGTTTGAGTCCCAGAATCCACATGATGGAAGAAGAGAACTCTGACTACTACAAGCATGCTGTAGCTACACACACACACACACACACACACACACACACACACACACACACACACACTAGATGGGGGTGGGAGAGGGAAACAGAAAGAATAAATATTGTTGTTAAAAACATTTTAAGAACATATATTAGTTCAGTCTACCATAATCTTAAATAAACTTCCATTACATTTAGAGTAAGTAAAATAAGATTGTGAAAATATAAACATAAGCTAAAACCTTTACTTCTTGTCAAACTTTACATTGTATAATCATTAAAAATTATAAATTATTTTTTGGTCATTCTCTCTAAAGTAGCTCTCATATATGTTTTACTTGATGTTTTTATTCAAGACTTTAGTGGTGACCTTTCAGGAAAAATAGTTCTCAGGCTTCCTCCCACTTCCTCTCCCTGCCCCTCCTCCTTTTGACCTTCCTCTCCATTCCCTCGCCCCTTCTCATTTCTATGTCATACTTAGATAAAATTAGAGGGGTCAGAACATTACCTAGTCATGATTCCAGAGATCTGTTTAAGGCAAGAAAGGGCCACCTGGCTCTTCTTTTTGGCCATGAAAGAGGTATCCGAAGCTTACTGTACTACAGTCTAAAGACTTTTAAACACAAGATGCAGGGCAGACACCTTCCCGCTCTGCCAGCTCTCTCTAAGTCACCTCCCATTCAGAGTGTATGAATTAATAACATGATTTTCAGTACACACTGGGACAACAGAGTGTCTGTAAAAGGGATTGTGAGTCCGCTCTGTGTTCAGAGATAAGACAAAAGAAAGCCTTGCCTTTCTTAATAGGAACGAGCATATAAAACCATAGACATTCAAAGCTGAAAGAGCTGGAAAGCTATCCCAGGGGTTAAAAGAGCTGACAGCTCTGGCAGAGGACCAAAGCTCAGTTCCAACACCCACCACCCACATCAGGCAGTTCACAGCTGCAGCTCCAGGGGACCCAATGCCCTTTTTTTGGCTTGTGCATACAAAGACATATGAACATAAGTAAGTGTTAGAATAAATAAAATAAAAGGTATCTGGCTAGGGCACAATGTCATGGAATAGTAAATTATGTGGATACAATTTGGTCTTTGGAATCTGACACCTCATCAGCAGGAGGCTCTTGTTGGTATTGTTCCCAAGCTAACTAAATTTTCTGAATGCTGAACATGGTGTCTTGTGTTTCTTCACACACTACTTACTCTTCCCATGGCAGGGCTCCCCATAACCTAATAATGCAGCCTCTCTGTGAACAGATCCAGAAACAGAGAACTTTGGCTTTAGGAGAGGCACTTCTCAGTGTAGACAACTCTACTCATTAGAAAATTCTTAAGAAGAAC
Source organism: Peromyscus maniculatus bairdii (assembly GCF_049852395.1). Taxonomy (NCBI): domain Eukaryota; kingdom Metazoa; phylum Chordata; class Mammalia; order Rodentia; family Cricetidae; genus Peromyscus; species Peromyscus maniculatus. Next base: position 72,484,061 of record NC_134857.1, read on the forward strand.
TAGAGTCTGGCTTCTAGAAAGTTCCAACCATGTAATCTGCAATCTTTCAGCTGCAATCTGTCCCTGTATTACACAACATTGGGAGATTGCATTAATAGGAAGACTCTGGTCTCAGAGACATATGTGTTGCGTTTATCTAATTATTCTTTATCAATAAAAATTGGGAGTCAGATATCGGGGTAAGAACCTGAATGACCAGAGAAGCGGTGAAGCAACCAGTGACCCCCTATTTCTTCCCTTCCTCCATCCAAAAGGCCTGAGATTCTCTCTAAGCCCTGCCTTACTACTTCCTGTCTCTCTAGCTGTCCTCAGTCCTCCAAAACTTCTATGGTTAATTTTGGTCAGCTAGTAACTCTGCCCTCTGATTCAAAGCAAACTTTATTACCAGAATTCAACCAAAATATCACACAACACATATGTTCTGGAGACATTTAAATTCTGAATCTTGACACTTCCATTTACTAGTTATATGTCTACACCCACGTTGCTCAACAATCAAGAGCCTTAACTTCTCCATCTATTAAGAGGATAATAACTATGTACAAGTATTATGAGGCTTAAGATAGCCCGTGCAAAGCAGCTGATATGTCATGAGCATTCCTTTCTCTTCCACACCCATGGAAATGGCTGCTATTTGGAAGACAGTTATTTATGTGCCCCCTGAGTGTTTCCTTCAACCACTTCTCACAAGACTGACCATTGCACTACAAGGCAAGGACACACAACATATCCAATGCTAAATAAACCAGTGCATGACAGTGTTTGAAAAATAGTTTGTACAGACCGAGTGTTAACTAATCAAAACCAAACTGACCTCGTGCTGACCCTAACTTTCAGGAGCAGGACTTCTTTGTGGGGAGGGGTGTGCTGAAACTGTTTAAAGGTACAAGTTGTCAGGGTGGAATTTCCCTGACCCTCGGTTAACTTGTACTCACCTTGTCAGGAAACCCAGAATAAAGGTTTTGCTGAATAACAATTCCCCCTTTAGCCTGTTTTCTCACTTTCCCATCTTCATCTTTTCGTGCTCTTCACCTAAGTTTTTCACTCTTATTTCTGTAGATCGATCCACTTCTTATGTCCTTTGAAAGAAGAGCAAGGATGTCTTAAAACACACCCTTGTCTTGCCTAAAACATCTAAGAAGACAACAGAATAATTTCCTTCTGAATTAAATAGTTCTAAAAGGGACCCAAATCTGCATGGCAATAAAAACATTCTTCCCCATGAGCATCTTAGACTAATTTCCATCCCTACCTCAGTTTCCATAGCTCCCTCTCCCCATTCCAGAGAGAAAGCAGTCATCTGGATGCTCATGTCTGAGCTCCATAAATTATAAAAATGCCCTCTAAAGGCAGCTGTCAATCATATTTTAAAAATAGCATCCACTTAGGTAAGCAAGGTTTTGCATATCTAACAAGAGATTGTTTTTTTCTATCTTGGCCTTTGGGCATGGAGAGCAGAATATGAAAACAGCTGAATCAACCAATATCTCCAACCTTGTCCCATGATTAAGCAGGGCTTTATTTTAAATACATGATTGACATCCCTTTCTCAAGGTTAGGTCAAACAGAGGTCAGACTGCAGGCAGAGGGAGGAATCAGATGACCCGTGATTTGTCAGCCAGAAATACAATTATGTCCTTAGGTTAAGAACAGAAAGACTGAAAGAAAATAAGAAATCCGCCACCCTGAAGCCCTAAAGATATTTCAAAATTATAACCTACAAAAATCAGTAAGTGGAAAAGAGATCTTTCCACTTCTTTTTGGTCAATCTGATAAGACTTAACTGAAGCTACCTCCTGAAGGGGGAAACAACAGCAGGGAGAGCCGAAGACAGAGAGGAGGAGAGACTGGGTTTGGTGGTGATGAATCAGGTCATTAGACCCAGAGGGTGTCTCCTTCTAACTAAGCAATTAGAGACTCAATAAAAAGGTCCCAGTGCCTGCCGTGGCTCACAGCCCGCTGCCCCACATTCCGCTTGCTCTCACTCCTGAACAAGGTAAGTAGGTAAGTCTCATAGACTCCAGTGTGCCCAGGACCTCTGCGGCTGCTCTGTTTCTATGTGAGACTGTAGAGACTGTCGGTGGCTCAGAGGAAAGTCAACCTTTGCTCAGGATGTTAAGCTGGGAGTCCTGCCATCCAAGACACAGTCTGCAAATAGAAAAAAAAAAAATATAAAGCCCATACCATAAGTTCTATTTTCTAAGATGTAGGACCTAGATCCCTATTAGATGAAAAAGTAGATTGAATTAGATCATAGCCAATGAGGGAGGGTCAGGACTGGGTTTTATCACTGAGTTATCATGGAACAGTGCTACTTGGCAAAAAATGAGTTACACAAGGGTTGGTTTTTTGAACATGACCCCTCTTCCTTCTAAAAGTTTTATTAACTTGACAGTTACATGTTCTTTCCTAGCAGACTAGGTGAGACTGAGCCAAGGGTAGGGGAAAGCAGATGGACACTCTCAAATGGGGTTCAGTGGCTTAATCTCCCTGTCGACTTCATTTGTGTGTTAATACTTAGGTTTGAGTTTTTTTCCTTTCTTTCTTTTTTCCTCTGTTCTTGAAATAGTGTTCCCTCAGCACATGAGTGTTGCTGTTTATGGCAGCATGAAGTGTCTATTCTAATGCCCACCTATATTGTATCTAACCTCACCAATTGTGGTGTCCCTTGTAAAACTAAATCACTCTTCCAATGCAAATACAATATTTAAAAAAAACAGAATACAGTAGGCATTGTGGGCAGAGTTAGGCAGGTGCAGGAAGGATGACCTTGACCTTGGCTTGCTTTTCCTAGAGAGTCAGTCTATCCTGGGAGATGAGCCTTTTTTTTTTGTTTGTTTGTTTGTTTCTATTTTGTTTTTTTGTTTGTTTTTTGCTGTTGTTGTTTTGTTTTTTAAAGATTTTTTTTATTTTTATTTTATGTGCACCAGTGCTTTGCCTGCATGTATGTCTGTGTGAGGATGTCAGGTCTGGGAGTTACAGACAGTTGTGAGCTGCCATGTGGGTGCTGGGAACAGAATCCACTGACATCCTTGGCAAGAGCAAGTGCTTTTAACCACTGAGCCGTCTCTCCAGCCCTGACCTTGTTTTCTTGCAGCCTCTTCCAGGTTGTGAAGATGTCGAGGCTCCTGAGAGGTGTCTTCTGTGTCATTGAGACATTCCACAAATATGCCAGTGAGGATGCTGACCACAAGGCAAAGCTGACCGGAAGAGAGCTGAGACAGCTCCTTGAGGGAGAAATCAGGAACTTCCTTCAGGTGAGGAGCTTACTAGTCTCCCTTTGCCACTTTGTAACCCAAGCAGGAAGCCAGATTTGTCTGCTCTGCTCGCTGTCACTTGGCTAGCTGGCTCTCTGACTGCACTAAGCTTTCAACAGTTTTTTTGTTGCTTCCGCCCCCTCCCCCCCAGTCTGAGCGGCCTCTTCTATGCAACTGCTTAGTCAGTCATGCAGAGGAAAGGCTGCCATTGTGTAACTGTTGCTTCATCCAGGCAGACTTCTGCACAGGGTCATAACCCCATTATGCTTCTAACTCAGCTCACATGTGATGCAATTGCTAGTGCTAGGCTTAGTGCTAAGACGAAAAAGTGGATCAGAATTGATGGGTTCTCACTGTTCAAGGCAATTTCACTGTTAAGAGGGGTAAGGTTAAAAAATTTTTTTTAAAGCTCTTCAGGAGACCTGAAGATACTTGGAACACATGACCACATGTAAGTAAACAGATTTTCTTTGTGTTTACATGCAGCCACATGTCTTTCACGCTGTGGAGAGAAAGCTGAACCTTCTGGATATTGACAGAGATGGTGCCATCAGTTTTGAGGAATTTCTCCTTGAAATCTTCAGCTTATTGAACCTCTTTTATTTTGATATGTCATCACTAAATACAGAACCAAGACCGATGTCAGAGTCAGAGAAGATGGATGATGCGGACCTTCTGGCAACCACCAGAAGGAGTCAGCAGGTAGCAGGGGTGGGACCAACTCAAGAAAGGCTGGTGTTTGCATCATCAGCTCAGCCCAGCCATGAAGAAGGTCAGGCGGGTGAACACAGTAAGACGAGCCCACAGGAAGACGTTAAGACTCACAACCTGCCACGAAAGGTGTCTGAGTCCAGTGACCCTGAGAACCAACACCCAGAAGAAGATGGTCAGGAAGTCGCACAAGATGTACCAGCAACAGAATATGATGGAGTCCAATTTAAGAGAAATATGCCAGGAGAAGTATCCAAACAGAGCAGCAATCCAACACAGGCGATCCCCAAAGAAGGAGATAAGTCAATCAGGAGGCAATGTGACACCACATTAAGTGACCATATGGCACAGAGACCATCTGGAGACGAGGAACATGCTACAGAGAAGAGTATTAAGAAGCATTCCACAACACAGGATCCATTCCCACAAAAAGAAGACAGAGCCGTGTCGGAGCACACTGATTTGTCGATACAAGTTGCTGCTGGGAAACCATCTCACACCCAGAAAGTTATTGAGCTTATGGATGATACTAGAATATCTGAAACTCAAGAACCAGAAAAAGATGCTGTCAGAACACCACCTGAAACCACAAATTTAGAGGACCCCAAGGCAGACAGAACATCTGAGACACACGAATTGCCAGAGCAAGAAAGAAAACGTGAAACACGGAACCAGTCTGCCCAAAGTGGGAGCAGAAATGACTCAGAAACATCTAGTAAAGGCAAAAGGGAGGATGGGAGGAAAGGCGAGGAGAGAAAAACTGGACCCCCAGCACCAGAAGCCCAAACACAGGGTGAGAAGTGTGAAGAGTTCTCAGGATCTCGCAGGGGAAACGGTGCTGGAAAGGGTTCTGGTACTCAAGGGCTAAGCTCAGAGGAAGGAAATCAGAATCTCCCTGAAATTAAGGAAGAACCCATCTCAGGAAAAGAGGCAAGACACAGCGAGGGAGACACAGAAGACACATTTTTGACCAACAAAAACAGCCCCGCAGCTGAAGAGACACTGGGAACAAGAGAAATTTCACAGGAGCTGGCCCCACTTGAGAAGCAATCTCAAGGGAAAAATCCAAGAGCCACCAGGACTCCTGACAAGCCAGTCAGGAAGCAGGACCACAGTGAGGGGGAAGATCCTGAGTTAGCAGTTACACAGAGTGGTGAGGGCTCTTGTGAAACTCCCAACAGCCTGGCTCCAGAGGTAGGCAACAGCAGCTCGGATTCAGGGGAACTACAGATGCCAGGGGATTTGCAGAGTCAGGAAGACACCCGTGGAGATGCTAAGCCAGGAAGTGGCAATAACAATCCAGATCCCCAGAAGCAGGGAGCGCCAGGCGAGAGCAGCAGAGTGCAGGAGGCTGTAGTGGTGTCAATCCAAGAAGACAGACAGCTCCCAGAGGAACAGGAACAGCCTGCCAGAGAGAAGCAGCATGGTCCAGGGGCAGCTGTGGAGCCCACTGAAGGAGGGGAGGTACAGGAGTCCACAGCAGGAGGTGAAAACAGAAAATCCCCAGAGGCAGAGAGTTCCGGGGCCCAGTGAGTCTACTAAATGTTTATCTATGTGGCTTGCTGGGAACACTGAATTAAAATCGATAATTAAATATCCTGATGATCAATTTCCTTTGTTGGTTCACTTCTTTCTTCATTCTCCATCTTGGGAGACACTAACAGAAACAAGCACAATCAATTACTTGGGTTTTTTTTCTCTCTTTCTCTAAATACCATAATTAGAGAACGATGCTCTCAAGTTTAGCAGTGACCCAGGAGTAGTTATCATATATTTCCTGAAGCCAAAGCACCAACCCGGTTCTCTTAGCATTCTGTTCTGACTTAATATTTTCCCAGTTAACTTATACCTCTTAGAAGAGGTACATCATCTTGGGTACCATACCAAGAAATATATCAGATATGTGTATGTTATGTGTATTTATGTATAAATTATCTAGGTACTCTCCACTTGACACACCTACAGACCTGTAACCTCCATGGCTTTGGACATCCCAGCACCAGGCACTGACAACCGCCTGTCCAGAAATGCTCTCTTCATGATCTATCTCTACCTCCCTTGTGAATCCTTCCCCTCCAGTTTCTAAGACTGTGGGGCCTTCTAGGCTTTCTCCTTCGACCTCCACCCCCGCCCCCCATCCACGTATGTTATTAGCTACACTGATGCCCTCAATCTGTTTGTTCAGACCTGACTCCACATGTTAAGCCCACCCTACAAATAAGTTGTCACTTCTGAGATTGTCAGCCCCTGCCCCCTAGACTAGAATGGTTCTCTTCATTTCCTTTCTTCTGCCATTCCCTCAATCCCCATTCCATCAGAGTTCAAAGACACAAATACCAAAATCATCATCTGCCTTGCTTCTTTTTAATCTATGTATCTAATCCACGGCAGTGTCTCTCCCTCCCATTTTACCAAATGTCTAAATGTTTTCTGTCCTATGGGGTCCAACCCCAATGACACTTCACTCATTATAAAACCTTTATTTTAAAAAGTGCATGATACAGGGTTGGAGAGGTGGCTCAATGGTTACGAGCACTTGCTGTCTTCTAGAGGACCTGAGTCCAGTTCCCAGCACCCACATCAGGCAGCTCACAATTGTCTGTAACTCCAGCTCCGGGGAATCCAGTGCCTTTGGTCTCCTCAGGCCTGGCACTCATGTGCATATCTACATGCAGATAACACACCTATATATGACTGAAAAGAAACCTTTAAAAAAAAATCTGTGGTAGTGTCAGATACTGGGTATGGCATTAAGGGTATAACTGAAACCAGGACAAATCAGAACTCATCACCTTGGAGCTTACATGCTAGTAAGGGAAGGGAGCGTCAAACAGTAGAATAAGAAGCAAACAAGGGAGCTCCAGGCAGTCCAGCAATGAAGAGGACGGACCGTGGGAGTGGTGATGAGGAGGTGAATGTCAGAGCCCAGCTTTAACCTTGTGACCCCTCTAGGTTCCTCCTGCCCAGCAGATCTAAGCTCCCTACAGTCTGGAGTCCTCACTTGGGCTTCTGCTCTTAACTTTCTCCTGAGTTTTAATTACAGGTGTGCTAGCTGAAACATCCTTCTCAGTGCATAGAAGGCTCTTTGGTGGCAAGATTTACAAAGTGAACATCTTACTGTTCTTCCTGAGCCTGGAGTTGGACCTCAGATATCTATTATGGTTTCAGTAGGTGTTTGTTGAGCAAGCAAATGAATGGCTGCTTCATTTCAACATCCTCTTCACTAGGTTCCCATTGCCAGTCCATTCCCATTCAAGCACTCTTGAATTTTGCAAGACACTGTTTTCATCTCTTTACCTCCCTCTATTTAAGAACTCTTAGTGACACCTTATACTTTTCCGTGTACCACATCAAGCCTAAGCTGACCAAACTCTCTCTATTATATCCCTCTAATTACAATTGACCACCACTTCCTGCAGAAATCTTTCTGAGAACATCAGCTTGCTCATCTAATTGTCTCTAACCACTACTTTGATCATATCCTACTAAGTTTATAGGGACATTAATGGGATTGAATGCATGTAAGTGTATTTATCAAGCACTGGTTATATGCAAGCCACTGTGGTAGACACAGGCATGCTCAAGTGAATGGGAAGGTCATGATCCCCACCCTCATAAAGGATACAGCCCTGTATAAGACAACTGGAAAGTCCTGCAGAGAGCTAACCAGAAGTTAGCAGTAATGTGACTTCCTCCCACCTCTATGCTGCATGTTCTTGTGGATCATCCTCCCTAAAGCTCTCTTCCTCTTCCTCTCTACTTCCAACTATACCTTGTTCTTGAAGCCCTAGCCAAAGTCATAGTTCCTGTAGTAATCTCGTACTGATCCACACACAGCTTGCATCTCTCAGATTAGTGCTTACTGTATACTAGTTTTTACTAATTGCTCTCTCAATATTATTTCCCCAACTGCACAGAATATAAGCACTGAAGAAAAGGAATTGTACCACTCCAGCACCTCAAGTGTTCCTGGGTGCTTCCTTACCTTCTCTTATGATAGTACCACCTGTGTAAGTGTCATCTAATCCACACAGCAATCCTGGAGAAATGGAAGAAACAGAGATAGTGTCCAGAATAGACAAAGAATGCCTACAGGATTAGGCAACAGAATCTGAGAAAACAGAAAATGGAAAAAGGTATTTAAAACACACGAGAGAGGACATCAAAACACCAGTGAAAATTTATTCAGTCCTATTAGATAGAGGTCAGATGAATGCAGAACAAACCACACAGATCTAGTCACACCCAATACACGTCTGAAATTGATAGTGGTTCTATCAAGTGTGAACAGGGACTTATAGCAACTAGAACTCTCATCCTGAAAAGGAGCATAAGCGTACAATGATCCTTTAAAGACATAAATGGTAATAACTACTGCAGGGCAAATTTTATACCTATATAATTCTACTGCAGAAATGGACTCAACCCAGAGTGCCATTAACCTGAGCATTCAGGAAACTGAGAAAGGGGATCAGGAGGAGTTTAAAGTCAGCCTAGGCTACATAACAAGACTCTATCTCAAAAAAAAAAAAAAAAAAAAAAGAAAAGGAAAAAGGAGAGATAAAAGAAAGGACATGACTGCTCCTAGGTTTGGTGGAGGAGAAAGTTTATTTTGTTATGTGGAGAGCATAGCCAGAAACTGCGACATCTAGGAGAGTCCAGAGTGGACATGACTCTGGGCCCTGTGAGGAGAGGAGGGAGGAGAAGGGAGAGGAGAGAGGGGAACCAGGTGCAGCAGCCAGGAGGCCCAAAAGAGAGTCCAGGAAAGACTAGGGAACCAAAATGGTTGAATTACACAGGGAAGGGCAGCTGAAGTTTAGGGTAGTCGGTGAGGTATGCCAGCCTGGAGGGCCCTGTAACAGGAAGGGACTAGGGGACTCAGGGAGAACCTGGGGGGCCAGGTCTGCTTTGATATGTTAAATAGGCACCTCTGTCATTTATCCTGGGTTTAAAACCTAACACCAGCATGGTTCACAACAGCTCAAAAGAGAAAGCAATCCAAAGGTCCACTAAGTAAAAAAAAGAAAAAGAGCAATATATTGTGCTATATACGTACAGTGAATGATTGTACAAAAATGAAACCACAAGAATTAAACCTATGCGCCACAAAAGACTTTCAGGAGCATGATGCTGAAAAAAACAGAGCCAGACACAAAATCCATCATGCTGAATGACTACATTTACATAAGGTTTACAATGAGGGAGAAACTAAGCTGTAGTATCAGAAATCAGAATAACGCCATCACTAGGAAGGAAGGAGGGGGCAGAGAATGGGCAGTACCAGCATTAGTTGACATTTTCTGTATGTTGATCTGGGTGTTGTCTACTTTGTGATAATTCATTATGGTGTACACTTGTGATTTGGATATTATACTTTAATAAGAACATTTGCTTAAATAAATAATATGTAAGAGACTGCCCAGCAAACCATGTGGCATTTCTGTGGCGTTTCTATTGCATTTAAAGTGCCCAACTCCTACTGACTATCAAAACAATGCTGAATAAAAATTGACAGCTGCTCCTCCAGATGTCAGGATGCAAGTTTCTAAGAACAGAGTAAAGGAGGAAGTGATGAGGAACACAGGCTCTGGACCCAGACTGTGCTCGGAGTAGACTAAGTCCTAGGTCTGTCCAGATGCAGTTTGTTCTTGGACAACTCCCTTAGCCTCTGCTTCACTTTGTGCACCTGTCAAAAAGAAAATGTTGCATCAAAGGACTGGAGAGATAGCTCAGTGGTTAAGAGCATTTGTTCTTGCAGAGGACCAGGGTTCAATTCCCAATACCCAAGTGGTGACTCACAGCTATCTGTAACTTCAGTTCCAGGGGATCCAAAGCCCTCTTCTGACTTCCAAGGGCATCAGGCACACACAGGGTGCACATGCATACATGCAGGTAAAGCATTCATACACATAAAAAAAATTTAAAAAGTTGCATGAAAACTCAAGTTCACCAAGTAACCCTGAATGTTACCTAAGGAACCCGTTTGTAGGGGCCCCCTAAACCTCAGATTATGAAGTAATGTACTTGTGTCTGAAGAAAAATGACGTGAATTCTAGAGAAGTTAGGTAACTTTCCATGGTCACTTAGGACTCAGCAGGCAGAGCCAAGGCTTGTCCACAGGCTTCCTACCCTCCAAGCCATCTCCTTTTGTTACTTGGATTTGCATCCTTAGGTAGCAGATACCCCAGCATGTCTTTCTTTCCTTGCTCCATTGCTATAGAACATTCAGTTTCAGCATCCATACATCCAAATGGAAGACAACCCAAATGGCAAAGGGTACTTCAAGGAAACAGGCTTAAAAATCCACCTTTCCTTCCAGCCCAGCTTCCCCCCTCCTGCTGAGTCAGTAACAGCACTGATGACTCCTGAGATTTTGAAGAGCCCATTGAAGATGCCAATGTCCTGAATACCCCTGATCAAAGCCTCCCAAGAGGGCAGGTGGAGGCCAGATTCCTAAGCCAATCAGAACCACCTCATAATTACACCTAATACCCATTCTGCATGCCCTGCTGATCTACATGAAAGGTCACGCCACTTGCAGTCATTCTGGATGCTCTTACTCATGGAGGGCAGGAAGTCAGGGATTCTGATTGACAGAAATCTGACCTTGCTCATTTCACTGCAGAAAGGTGGCTGCCATCTGTCCAGGGAAGGAAACTACTCTGGCATCTCCATTTTCAGGTCATCTTGCCTGACACCTGTTCTTCTGGATTGGGGAATACAAAAATCAACCCCCCAACACAACACCTGGAGAACCAGCACACTGTATTCTCACCAAATACTATAATGTGACCCGTCTGCTGGGAGAACCATCTTTATAGACATTTGTATATGAAGTATAAATCCATTATTTCTCAAATATCCTAAATTCTACCCAGAGCCGGAAGTCTGTTTTGTTTTTTCAGACAAGGCCTTGTTATGGAGTCTAGGTTGGCCCTGTACTCAGAGTAGTCTAGACTTGCAATCCTCCTTTGTGCTGGGAATACAGGTAGGTGTGTTACCAAGCTGGTTTGGGGGTTTAAATCTTAATGCAGCCGTAAGAAGAATTGTATTGATCTGCTGGCTTCAGAACTACCTTCCCTGTGTTACATATTAAAGTCACAGCCTCAGTTTTTATGCTCATTGACTAAAACTCAATCACACTATTATTATTCAGGACATATTACATAGCCACTGCCTTCGCTGGCAAAGCACTGTTGAGAACTTTGTCCGTCTGTTTTATCACAGAGTCACACTTTTATGAGGTCTCATATGAGATACTCTTTTTTAGACTTCAATACTAAATATCTCTTTTTCCCCACAAAAAGGATGGAAATTCTATCATTTTCCAATCTTGTGAGTAAAAGGCTAATGGTGTTTCTCCTGGGAACTGCTGCCAGAGATCTCTGACTCAATACTGGTGTGCAAGGACAGCAATTGTCCCAACCCTTGGGGTTGGCAAATTGAATTCTCTGTTTCTCTACTTCTCATTCTTTTTTTTTTTTTTTTCTCGAGACAGGGTTTCTCTGTGTAGCTTTGCACCTTTCCTGGAACTTACTTGATTGCCCAGGCTGGCCTCGAACTCACAGAGATCTGCCTGGCTCTGCCTCCTGAGTGCTGGGATTAAAGGCATGTGCCACCCTTCTTTTTTATTTTACTGTTCAGCTGTTACGTGTCTTATTGCACACACTGTGTTTTGCCCTGCCCCTGTGCCTGTATTTATCATGGCCACTTTGGCTTGGAAGAACAAGCTGGATTTCCTCTCAGCCAAACTCCATGTTCTCTTGGGAGCCTTTCCAAGTGTATTGTTTTATTTTCTATTCCTCTAATAAAATACTGGTGGTTGGGAATTTTCTAAGGAGAACCTATCCATCTGGAGATTCAAAAAAACAAAATATGGCACCAGCATCTGTTCAGCTCTGGTTAGAAGATTATAGGCCAGCAGCTCCATACACATGCCTCAGGAGCCATTCACATAGTGTTAAGACAGGGCCTCTCATTGGCCTGGGGCTGGCTGGTGAGCCTCGGGGATCTGTCTCTGCCTCCCCAGCATTGAAGTTACAAGCTTGCCCCCCTGGGGATTTCTTCTTCTTTTCTCCTTCCCCTTCTTCAACACAGAGTTTCACTGTGTATTAGTGACAGACTGGGCACTCACTCTGTAGACCAGGCTGGCCTCAAACTCACAGAGATTTGTCTGCCTCTGCCTCCTGAGTGCTGGGATTAATGGTATGCACCACCACGCTGGGTGTGGTTTTGGAGATCTTAAGTCAGCAAGCACTTTTCTGACTGAGTTACTTCCCCAGGCCTGTAATGATTTTTAATAATAAAATAAAAATTTTCCTCCTAGGCTCATGATAATTAAGATGGTTAGAACCAAATAGGAAAGGCCCTTTGGGGGCATTTACCCACCACCCCCACAGTTCCCCAGAGTTTTCTTGAGTGTGAGCAGCAGGAAATATTAGATAGAAGGATTTATTGCGGAGATAAACAGATAGAAAATAAAGGATAGCCTCGAGAGGGCCTGGAACCTTTTCCAATGGGCCCCAACTGTCTCTGCCCCAGGGTTTTTATAGAGACACCAAGGGGTGGAGCAAATGACCTCCTCCCCCAGCACAGCCAAGTGCAGACCATCTCAGACACCTGCACTCAGGCCCGTGGTCCTAATCATCCTCTATGCGGACCTGCTGGGTAAAGGCCTGAGGAACCCGAGAACGGGCTCCCACAGCCCTTAATATTAGTTACTTTGCTATTTCTGTGATAAAATACCATGACCAAGACAATTTATAGAAGGAAGGGTTTATTGGGGCTTACAGTCCCCAGAGGAATAAGAGTCCATCACCTTCATGGCTGGGAAGCATGGTGACTGGGCAGTAAGCTGAAAACTAAAATCAAGAAAGAAAAGTATAAATGTCTTAGAATTAAATAACAATCAAAACACTACATACTAAAACCTTAGTGATAAAAATGTAGGCAGTCCTAAGAGGGACATTTATAGCTCTATGTACCTACATCACAAGCTCATCAAGATCTCAAAAATATCACTTAATGGTGTACTATAAGGCCTTAGAAAATTGAGAAGCCAAACCCAAAATTAGTAGGCAAAGAACAGAAGTGAACATGAAGGAAAACAAACAAACAAACAAACAACAGCAACCCAGCCAAAAACTGGACTAAAAAAAACAGAACAGAGAGTTCTCAAAAGAAGAAATACAAATGGCCAAGAAACATTTTAAAGAGTGTTCGACATCATTAGTCATCAGAGGAATGCAAATTAAAACTATTCTGAGATTCCATCTCACTCCAGTCAGAATGATTATCATCCAGGGGAAAATGACATCAAATGTTGCTGAGAATGTGTGGAGAGCACAAATTGGTGCTGACACTATGAAAATCGGTGTGGAACGTTCTAAAAGATAAAAATAGAATTTTCATTTGACCCAACTATAGTACTCCTTGCCTTATACCCAAGACTCCATATCCTACCAGAGATACTTGCATATCATGTCTACTACTACTCTATTGACAATTCCCAGGAAATGGAATCAGCCTAGATGTCCATCAACTGATCAGTGGGTAATGAAAATGTGGTACCTATGTGCAATTGAGTTTTACTCAGCAGTACACAAAAGAGACATTGTGAAGTTTGCAAGAAAATGGATGGAACTGGAAAATATTCTACACAGGGTGGTAGCCCAGTCTCAGAAACAGAAAAACTCTCTGCTCCCTCCATTCAAGTTTTTAGGCAGGCTTGAGTTGGAGAGAGTGTTGAATGAGGCCAGGAAGCAAGAAAAGAAGAAAGTGTGTGAGGGGAGACCCTAGAGATGGGACATACAGTGAAAACGTGTGATATGAAGGGAGGGGGAAGGGATTTAAAATGGGGGTGGAGGCAGGGGATAAGGAAAGGAAAAGGTGAAGGGAAAGGTGAGCAAAGGTCGAAGATGTGTGAAAAGGCCATACAGAAACCTAATACTCTATAAGCTAGCTGGAAAGTACAATTATAAAAGAATTTGCACAGAGGTGTCTCTCATGGTTGGCTCCTTCTAGAAACCATAACTTTGTTAGGGGATCAGGGCGCATGTTTTGTTTTTGGTTTGAGGGTTTTTTTTGGGGGGGTGTTTTGTTTTGTTTTGTTTGAGACAGGATCTCTCTGTGTAGTCCTGGCTGTCCTGGAACTCACTCTGTAGATGATTGACTTCAAACTCAGAGATATCCCTGCTTCTGCCTCCGATGTTCTGGCATTAAAAGAGTGCACCACCATGCCTGGCCTAGTCATAGGTTTGAGGCTTGTTCCATAGTAGGAAATACAATGCCTAGTACTGTAAACCTGCTCAAAAAAACCTATGGCTGGAGAGTCACAAGTCCTAGGGGGGGAACATTCTTCAGGCATTTTGCTGAATGGACACATGGTCAAACTGCATTATTAGTATTGGTGTTTATACCCGTAGACTGGTGCTGTCTCAGCCATGGTCACAGAAGCTGCTTTCTGCAACGAGTGATGGCTAATAGCAAGATTCAGAGTGAGTCAAACTAGCTTCCAGCGTCTTCTGGTTCAGGGCTCAGATCTCGCTTCTGGCATCCATGACTTCTACCATTACTTGTGTTGGGGTCCGTGTACTCTAATCATCTTGTGAAGTCTGGTGTCTCTCTTGGATTTTTACTTTACCTTTTTCTAGTTGCTTAATTTTTAGCCTGGTTGTGTGCTGTCCTGGATTCTCAAATCTTTCCTTTAATTCAGGGCTGAGAAAGAGTTTTTTGCTCACATACTAGGACGTCGTTGCTCATGACACCAGCAAAATGAGTTAACTGAAATGACTTACTTTCTTAGCTTTGTGATGTAGTTGTTGAGGGATTTTCTCAGTTTTTCCAGAAAGAAAATATTTTTGAATCACTGTTTACTTTTCCTTTACTTGTGTCTTCTCAGTAGGCATGCTCTTAAGTGGCATTTATGTTCTATTTTTTAATTCCCATTTTGGGTTTTGTTGTTGTTGTTGTTGTTACTTCATTGGATAATATTTTCTGACAGTACTTTTTTTTCTATCCTTCTCTTCAAATATATGAGGGATTAAATGTAGCCAATTTAGTTTGAGGCTGTGAGTACTTGAATTTCAGCCTCATTTCTACCCCTACAGTCATGGAACTCTGCTGACCTGAAGCTGGAGAGCAGGTTAATGGGCCAAGGAGGAAGCCAGAGGAAGCATCCTGGTCCCAAAGCCTGACCATTACTTTCCCACTACCATTGTGGAGAAACCTATCACTTACCTACTTTGCCAGGAGCCACATTTCAAAGCCCAGAAATGCCTTCATGGCTCTAGAAGACACCCATCTCCATGGACCTATTGTTCTCTGTACACTTCTCCCCTTTAGTCAGAACAGCCTTCATCAACTACTCCCCCTTCCCCTGCCATACACATTAAGCAAAATTTGAATCCACATGCTCTGTGTCTCCTCAATGAGACACACTGAATTTTGACTTCCATTTCTCACACCCAGAAGTAACCTTTGTTGTGCCCAGTTTGTCACCCCCAGAAAGACCACCAAGGACGAGCATACCAGAATGCAAAAACAAGGTTTATCTGTTGTTACAAGTCATGACAGGGAACTCTTCTCAAGCATTCACTGGCCTCAGCGCAGTGAGGCAGGGAGGAGTTACTCTTTCTTGGGGAAGTTAGTTTTTATAGGCAAAATCCATAAAATTTCTTAGAAGGGAGGGGGTTAGTACGGGTCCATCCTTGATTGGTCCAGTTTTTCCTGGGCCTGGACTTTGTCTTATTTTACCTTATCTGTTTGCCCTGTCAGGAGTTTTACAACTCATCTCCTGGGTCTGGTCAGGTTATCTCTGGAGAGGGGCATCTCGTAGTTAATTGGTTACCACCAGGCACCCTAACTTTGTTCTTTTGAAAACACCTGTCTTTACCCTCTCCAGGAAGGGGGAACTGACTTATTTTTAAGATATCTCTTTTCTCAGCTCTTCTGGGTTTCTGGGGAGACTGTGTCTGGGTCTTTTATCTCCAATGCTTAGATTAAAGGTGTGTGCCATCATATTCCCATCCCATTTGGTTTTGAGACAGGATTCTATATCCCAAACTGGCCTGTGTTATACCCAGATCGCATCCCCAAAGCCGCCACTGGAGACTTTAGGTACAGAATGCAAAAGCAAGGTGTATTCTAAGTTTACAAGCCTTGGCAGGGAGGCTCAGCAGGAAGGCTCCGTCCAAATCTCTCATGCACAGCAGGGAGGTTGGAAGGAGTATTCCCCTTCCTTTGTGAGGCTAGTTCTTAAAGGCACAGACCATATAATTCATTTCAACTTGCCTCCCTTTTTTAGTCTTTTGGTCGAATATCCTGACTCTGTTTTTCAAAGTCCCTGTAGCAGATACAGCCACCTGGGAAAAAGGGGTCTAAGTTCTTATCTACGCTTAGGAATCCTGGTTTAAGCTTCTCTTTGTCTGTAGGGGATAGAGTGGGGGGTTTTACTGAAGGTATCACACCTTCTCCTAACTGCTGCTAATGAGGACACACACAATTGTCCAGGCTATAGACAAAGCATTCCTTTTTATGTACATATTTTTACTTTGAAATGTTTCACAGGCTGGGAAAATGGCTTAGTTGGAATGTTAGGTCTGCACCCAGGCCAGAGATTTCAGTCTATTGACTGGGCAGGTTCTCTGAAGGGGCCTTGGATGCTACTCTAACAATTTCTGGAAGTCCCTGTTTTTAAAGGAGACCCTTTACCGAGTCCATCCTGAACTCTGTAGAAAAGAAAGCCTGGGGGACCAATTCTGCGGAGATATGGAATTTCTTGAAAGCATATTGCATTTTTTTTATTCAAAACTTTGAAAAGATTTGTCTAAAATCAATAACATCGTGTTTAGCAGTAAAACAGCATTCCACCAGTGTTTACAGAGCGCCTCCCAAGGAGCAGGCACTGGCCTGGCTCAGTTGAGAGCCTAGTATTACACTAGTGTTGACACAGCACCTCCCAAGCCACACGCAGCGGCGTGGCTCAGACTAGAGCCTAGTGACAATTACCATGGAAATTAAAAGATAAAAAGATCTATGCAGAAAGAATGGACATTATAAAACAGAAAAGCAAGAACGAAACGCCCATCAGAAGTAGGGCAGGAGAAAGCCTGATGCAGGAAGCCCATTGGAATGTGTCTCAAGCCCACAGGATTTTGCACCAACACAGAAAGAATGGGAAAGCAAAGAAATTAGACACACAAATAAGAAAGAAGCAAAAAGATACATTATTGCTACTTAGGACAGCTGAAGAACTGTCTCAAAAGATATCAGACGTTTAGTAATATGTAGTTATTACACTTGATTTTAGCCAAAGTCTGAGAAGTGGTAACAGGTAGTTCTTGAATAAAAGTATCCCCATATATAAAATGATATCTTTCTGATATACCCAGAGAGCCTGATACATACATATAGTATATGTACATATTATGGTAAAGATTTGGTTTACAACAATAATAATACCACAGCAGCATACTTCGGAGTGATGGATTTGAAACTGATTAGGGAAGCAGTGGGTCATCAGACAGTCAGACTTCCTATGACAAGTGGACAGTTAAACTACTGATGATAAGGGAACAGAAAAACAAGAGGCCTTAGACAAACTCATTAAGACCAGCAACCACCTAGCAGCAACGAATTTACTGGAAGACTGTGAGTCTTCTTCTACCTGCATTGTAACACACTGGCAAAGTAAGGTCTTCACTCCATGGGGATTTGTGAGGCAAGTGAAGCACATTTGAGCAATGGGAAAAGTGACGCATGTGCACTGAAAGTCTCTTATCTTCCAGGGAAAGGGCATGCATATCCAGACCCTTCTCCATAAAATGAAGTAGTGTCCTTGCTGTTAGAGGCTCTGCCTGGGGACTAGCCTGATGGTCCCCTTTTCTGTAACAGAATTTCACTTCAGCTTCAGAACTGGCTAGTATTTGGTTTCTCTCCTGTGCAAAGGAAACATCCACCCAGCTGGTGGCAAGATTTGCCTATGATACAAAATTGGCCTAACCAGCATAAAAGAGATTATTGTGGTGGCTCCTGTTTGTAATCCCAACACTTGGGAAACTGAGGCAATATGAGATCATCATGAGTTTGAGGCCAGCCTGAGTTTATAATGAGTTGCAGGGTAGCCTGGGCTACAGAGTGAAACCCTGTCTCACAAGGAGGAATAGAAGGGGAAGGAGGGGGAATAAAAAGAGGAGGAGGAGGAGGAGGAGGAGGAGGAGGAGGAGGAGGAGGAGGCGGCGGCAGCAAAGCCTGACTGAGAACCTAGAACTCATGAAGAGATATTCTAAAATCTGGATGCTAAAACTTGGGAGATGTTTCTCTGGGAAAGAAACAGAAGATGGGATGTGGATAAAGAGGGGGAGATATAGGGCTGTCTGGCTTGTCTTATTTGATAAGGAGAAAGTGATGGAGAATAGGGAGTAGAAAACTAAAGAAAAATGAGGAGATAATTGGCAAAACTGAAAGCCGAAGGGCGGTGTGCGTTCAGGGCCTGGGGGATGCCCATAATGAAGGCATTGGCAAGACTAGATTAGCATGTGGGTGGGATGGGGTGGGGAGGACCTGAATGAGCCTGTACCGGACAGACCTGTGGACTCTGCAGTACAGACAGCAAGCCTGTCTGCCAAGAGACAGGGCAGAAAGTTAACACACTGAACCAGGAGGAGAAACAAATCTCAGGGGTCAGGTCACCCCGAGACAGAAATGAACCAGGTGCAATCTCACTCAACACTCACCCAGCCCTCACATGCCACCCTCTGAAGGGGGGGCGGGCAGTCCTAGTCTTTGAAGACCTTCTATCTATATGTGTGACTATGACATCAGAGAGACAACACAGTTGAACCAATCAGAGAACAAAAATCCATTATGTGCTTGTCATTGTAATAATGTCTAGAATGGCATTAAATCCCAACTCAATGGGCATGGTTCTTAGACAGCTGCCCTCAGTGCCGCTGTATTCTCATCTGTATTGCCTATGTCAACTGTAGGCATTCATTCAATAGATGTCATTGCTTTCACGACTGAACCCTGACTTCTCTCTCCATTCATGCGTTGCAATCCCCCACTACCAGCACTCCACACCCATACATCCTCCGTTTCACAGAGTCTATCCTCACCAGACTCAGTCAACTCACCACAAAGTACACAGCTGCTCCTCTAACCATCACACAGAAAGTACCTGATCCCGGAACTGTGCGCCTGAGACACACTGTGTTCTTATGGCTGAGGTTTGTGCGCCACCTTGTGGTAATTTGGTGTAGTGTCCCATGTGGACCTAACACTTGTTCCTAACAGAGATGCTTTATGTCTCCTTGAAACGGAGACTCTCTTCACAGGCTCACCTGTAACTTAGACTGTAAAGCAAAAAAGACTGTATAGTTCCCAAATCCAGATCCTTTGCCGTTCCTTCTAAAACACTGAATTGTATGGTGAATGATTAAGGAGCATTTGAGAGTAGAAATTGAGCATTACATTAAATACAACCCTCCAATTTAAAATATGTATGGGCTATGAGGTGAGTGGTCGGGGGTGATGTGTAAAAAATTTTCTCTATTCTCTTGAGCCAGAAAGCGCCCCCAAATACTACAAATCAAGAGGTTCAAATCTTTGTGTTCACTTTAAGAACACCCATCAAACGCAGGTCATCAAAAACATGCATAATTTGGCCAGCTACGGACCTGAACAATGAAACCTGTTTCTATTGTTTGAGCATACAGTAGCAGAAGTGGTAAACATGACCAGACCAAACAGTGGGGCCAGACAATGGGTCAGGGCCCCCCAAAAAATTCTGAGTTCCTGTTACATATCCTTTTAAATGAAAAACATAGCCCTGAATTTAAAGGTTTCAATGCAGATTATACAGTCACTGGGCAGATTCAAATGAACAAAGCACCCTGATGTGCCACTGTACCTACAGAGCCTGTGGATGGACTACTCCACTCATGAGTCTCCCTGATCACACCGGAAAAACAAATTTCCCCCAAATCAGAAGGAAAGGACACCCTTTAAGTAGCAGGTTGATGACAAGAGACTAGACCTAACGATTGTTTTTAGTAAAGGAGAAAAGATACCCCTGGGTTTCAGAAATACTAACATATGAGTAAATGAGTAGCGCAAGGTGGCTTTTGTTTTCAGTCTCTCCTGGGCAGGACGTCATTGTTCCCCACAGTCTTGAATGTGCTTATTTCAGCACCCCTGATTCTGTAGAGGGGTTCTGAAGTTAACAGGGGTGCCACTCATTTGTTCACGATCAAGACTGTAGACTGAGAATTAACTACCTATCTCCACACACAATCTGCTGAGTGATAACCTTAGAGCCAGAAGCGATGCCTTTCCCCAGCCCACCTCTGGCACTAGCACGGGTGCTGTACTGTGTGTACAAAAGGAGGAAATCCTAATCTGATCATAAAATAGCTCTTTGGAGTGGAGTCTTGAAGAAAAATGTTTTGGGATAAACTTAGAATGAGGGTCCAGACCAAAGGATGCTATCAAAGATGGCTACCAGGGTTAGAAGAGACAGCTCTGTGATTAAGAGCATGGGCTGCTCTGGTGGAGGACCCTAGTTCAGTTCCCAGCATCCACATGGTGGCTTATAACCATCTGTAACTCCAGTTCCAGGGGATCTGAATCTGTCTTCTGGCCTCCTTGAATACTTATGGAACATGGTGTACTTGCATACCTGCGGGCAAAATACTCAAACACACAAAATAAAAATAATATAAAATAAATACTTTTTAGAAGTCGATGACAAACTTCCATGTGCAAGAAGGAATCTGGGTTTTTCCAAGAGAAAAGAATGAGAAGGAATCCAGAGGTAGTAGAAGGCTGTGTAAGGCATGATGGGACCCTACCCAAGATACCTAGGCCTAAAAACAGTGCACCCTGAGATGGGCTGATAGAAATCTGAGGATAGAAGAGTTTAATTGACAGGGTTAAGGAGCAGGAAGCCCATGTTGGAAGGCTACCATGAGAATGTGAGGATGAGAACCTTGGACACCTAGAAAGATCACCCGGAAGAATAGGGTGGCCTGCTGCTCATGGATTTAGTGAAGAGATGGCTAAAGGGTCGGAGAATATCTGGCTGATGCAAAATATATGTCTTGGGCTTTTACAAATTCTCACCCTATTTCACTCTATACCTTTAATCCAAGATGACCTGCTCTCCAACCACCTAACAGCACCAGTCGCACAAATGGCACCGATGACATTACCCGGAAGGTGTGACAAAGCCCGTGTGGTAGTTTAGAGGAGAATGGCCCCCAGAGGCTCATGTGTTTGGATTCTTGGCCCTCAGTTGATGGAACTCTTTGGGAAGGATTAGAAGGCCCTTTTGGAAGAGGCGTGTCACTGGGAGTGGACTCTGAGATTTTAAGAGTCCATGCCATTCCCAGTTAGTTCTCTTCGGGTTGGTGAGAGCTGAGCCTTAAGCCCATTTAAGCATTTAGTCAGGAGCTGCATTTAACCGCCCCAGCTCTAGGAAGCTGGTGCCTGCGCTGTGGCAGGTGTTTTTACTTAGTTTTTTGTTTCTACTTTAAGGTACTGGCTACTCAAATGCTCACTGTACAGCAAAGCCTCTTAAAGGAGCCATATCCTTTTTTACCCCCAGCTTTCTCAGGCCCTATGTGGAATTCAGGCTCCATGTTGGAATGCCAAATGTAGCAGGCTTTCTCTTGGGCCACCAACCAGATCCCAAATCATGACACAGAGACTTATTATTAATAATGAATGCTCAGCCTTATCTTATGCTTGGCCCACTTCCTCTTATAACTTACATCATCTATGTTTTGCCTCTGGGCGTTTAACCTTTCTTTCATTCTGTATGTCCTACTTTTCCTGCTTCCTCTGTGTCTTGTTGGCTGGCAGATGCCTGGCTGGCTGTCCCCAGGCATCTCTCTCTCTTTTTTTCTTTCCTTCTCTTCCCTCTCCCTAGCCTAGATTCCTCCTCCTACTTATTCTCTCTGCCCTCCAGTCCCGCCTATCTCTCTACTGTCTAGCTATTGACCATTCAGTCTTTTATTAGACTAATCATGTACCTTAGGCAGGCAAGGTGAAACAGTAACACACTTTTACATAATTAAATGCAGCATAAACAAAAGCAGCACACCTTTACATAGTTAGTGTAATATTTCTCAACATAAACCAATGTAACACATGTTTACATAGTTAAAGTAATATTCTGCAGCAATCAAGTGAAGAGGCAGTCTAAAGAATGAGAGAAAAATCTTTACCAGCTGTACATCTAATGGATTAATATCCAGGAAAAAAACATATAAATAACTCAAAAACTAAACATCAAGAAAACAGCCTAATCAAAAAGTGGGCTATGGAACTGAATAAAGTATTCAAAAGAAGAAATTAAAGTGGCTAATCAATATATCTGAAGGTAAAAGTAACCTTAGCTATCAGAAAAATGTAAATCAAACTACTTTGCAATTCCAGCTCTCCTTAATCCGACTGGCTACCAAGCAAACAAATGACAAATACTGGCAAGGATGTGGGAAGGAGGAACTTTATCCAATCTCCATGGGAGTGTAAACTGAGGCAGTTACTGATAGACATCAGTGCAGAGGCATCTTAAAAAATCAATAAATAAAAGTAGAACTATAAGACCCACCTACACCTCATGGACATATATCAAATGAATTCTGCACCCTACATATAGATCTATTTGGGCATCAATATTCATTGTTGCTTTAGTCACAATAGCCAGGAGATGGGATGAGCCTCTGTGTTCATCAACTGATGGATAGTAGATAGCGAAAATATGGTACATTCACACAATGGAATTCTTTTCAACACTAAAGAAAATTATTGAGAGCTGCTGGTAGCAAAAGACCTTGGGAGTATACAGCAGGTGACAGCTAGTGTTCAGAAGGTCAACCTATCAGAACCAAGGGTTCTGTTGGAGAAAATCATCCCAAAAGACATTATGTAATTACTGCCTTTTGAATGAATTGGCTCTCTTGTTGTAAACTTCTTGTGCAATAACAGCTATGATTCTCCCTACTTGCCATGCATTTCCATGTTATGTGTACATGTAATCTCATGACTGCATCTCAGTCTTATGGGCACACATAATTGTGGATAGTCTAGAAGATGGTTTCTTATTTAACTGTATAATTTTTATGAATAGAAACATACTAAAATATGCTTCATATTAGGTCTACTATTCCATGTGGACTGTAGACACTTAGAGGTCTTGTTCTCCATCCTTAGCCACTGACAAGGCAAAACTGGCCAAAGTGTCCTTGAAGAACTTTCACAGAGAGGAATTGCAGGTGCCTGGCCTTGTTGGATCAAAACCCTTCAGAAGAATTATAGTGAACTAGAGGTGATAGTGCAGGTGTCTGGCCTTGGTATATCTTAGTCCTTCAAGAGACCAAGAGCACTTATGTTGCCCTAAGCTTCCTCCACCAGCACCTCCTCACTCTGATTCAAAAAACAACTAACACTTTGTATTTATTTCTACACCAGTTTTTAATGCAAGATTTTAGGCTCAGTAGACTAATTATGTATGTATAAATCCTGAGATTCAGGCAATTAACAGAAAAAGGCTGTTAACTGGCTAACCATGTCTGGATATTTTTAATCATATAAAATAGTACACGTATTCTTTGCCCTTTCCTTAAATCTCTCATTGGTTTAATTTCTTCCCTTGTAACCCTTGTAGCTCTCCCTTTAAGAGATAGCCAGAACTTTTTACAACTTACAGCTGTTGTCAGTCACCATTTAAGCTGACCAAGTCTTTGCCAAGTGTGACTCTTATTAGAAAACTTGTCCAGGAGAGTTTACTTTGTAGTTTTTTACTAACAAGTTGCTAATGAATGGAGATATATATTCTTGGGGGAGAATGAGAGAAGAACTTAGACCATTGAGAGAAGAGCAGAAGAAGGGACAGAGAGGATCTAAGTATGAGAACAGAAAAGAAGCTATGTAGATAGAATTGACTTAGAAGAACAAAGTGAATAGACTAAAGAACTCAGTGTACTTAGATTGATTTGATATCCCTAAGTTTAGATCCTCAGCTGGTTGTTAGATTCTTCCACAAACCCTGGGAGAAAACAAATAGGGGCTGAATCCCTTTTGTTTTTGATAGAAAATGGAGTCATGAAATTTATAGGAAAAAAAATGAGTGGAACTGGAAAATACTATGCTAAGTGAAGTGACCAAACCTAGAAAGACAAATGCTGCATATTCTCTATTATATGGATCCTGGCTTTGAACTTTCAGATCTGTGTTTAACCTGGTGTCTGGAAGGACAGGAAACGAGAAAGGGGCCATTGTGAGGGAGGAGAAGGCAGGGGGACCTTAAGGGAGGAGACTATGCAACAGGACCCTAGACATTAGCAGGCCCTCAGATCTTAGCACTTCCATGATGGAAGTACCATTTAGGCTGTAAAGCCCAGTTCTTAGACTGCACCACCTGTCAAAACTAAAACAAAGGCCTAATCCATCAAATGTGGAATATTTCTTTACACCGTGAATATATGTCACTATGATTGGTTTAATAAACAAGCTGACTGACCAATAGCTGAACCAGATAAAGTTAGGTGGGAGAGCCTGTAGCATGAATCTTCAAAGTTCTTATTAGTAAAATCAAACCTGAGGCCAGTTATTGGGGTGAATGCTGGAAGATCAGAGAGACAGAACAAGCCACAGCTTCCTCACCTTGCCAATTCCTCAGCTGATCCTGTTTCCTCCGACTGGAAGCTTTTGTGTCCTCATCCCAATTTGGGTCTCAGCTGAACCCAAATTTTGTGCTGCTCAAAGCCTAAAAGCTTAACCAAACAAAAATGCTTTTAGTTTCTGGTCTTCACGACTTATATATCTTTCTCTTTCTGCTGTCACTCCCTGGGATTAAAGGCTCACTTTCTGGGATTAAAGGCGTGAGTCACCAAGTTTGGCTGTATCCTTGAACAGATGGATTTCTGCCTCTGGAAAGCTAGGATTAAAGGCGTGTGCTACCACTGCCTATCCTCATGTTTTATATTGTGGCTGTTCTGTCTCTAACCCCAGATAAGTTTATTAGGGCTAACAATTTTTGGGGAACACCATACCACCACACTGAGCCTAACTGAGAATGCTGGGAGGAAGAAGAGTGGAGCCAGGAGTCATGAGCAGACACAGAGAGAAGCAAGATGGGCATGCCACACTGAGAAAAGGTACCAAGTCACATGGCAAAGCATAGATAAGAAATATAGGTTAATTGAAAATGTAAGAGTTAGTAACACTCCTGAGCTATTGGCTGAGCATTTATAATTAATATTAAGACTCTGAGTGGTTATTTGAGAGCAGCTGCCAGCACAGGAAAACCACTTACAAAGTCCATAGTTCTGACCAAGTCTCTAAATGTACTAACTTTAGTTTTTACTCCTGTAGTTCTGCTTCTGGCCACTGGTTCTTGTTAACTGAAGTGTGTCAACCCAGAATATGGTTTTTGTGCTTAAAATCTCACCCTGAGAAAGGCTCAGTGCTACACCAGGATCCCGAACACCCAATGTAGTTGCAGGACAGTTGATAAAGATTTTCTATTGGCTTAAATCCATGTCCCAGCAGTCTTCTCTGTCAGATACTCTACAACAAATACAGAACACATGTGTTATGAAAGTAGAGTGTGGGGATTCTGGGAATGGAAGGGTTTAAAAAGGGATAGGAGTGGAGAGGTGAGAAAGAGGGGTGTTAGTGAGGAAAGATAACCAAAACTAAAGATGTATGAAAAAGTCATAGAGAAACTCACTATTTTACTAACTAATTTAAATATATAATTAAAAGAAAAGAGTTTGAACAGAGGTACCCTGCATGAGTGGATATGGTGCTCCCAGAAGCCATAGGTTAGTAAATGAAAGCCCCAATACCAGGCATGAGATACCTCCCCAGGAACTGTTGGTCAGGGAGACCCCAGTGGGGTCATTGCCATCGTTCTTATTTGCCCATCAGAACCAGATGGTAAGATCTGCTACTGAAGACACCACACACCTTGATTGTAAGCCATAGAGAAGTCAAGCCAGAAGTGAAATGGAAAAGACCTTCCTGCTGGTTTGCTTTCTCAGTGCTGGAGTATACTTTGCAGGATGTTGGGGGAGAAAAGCCAGGGATGGTCTTAGCCAGCTGTGAACCCCATGAGTTATAAAAACACCTGCTGTACAAGATGTGCCCATTGGGCAATACCAGCTACGGACTAAATCTGAAGCACACTCCTCAGGACAACATCCATGCCGGGCACTGTAAACCCAGTGAAAAGTCCATGACTAGGAAGGTCTTAGGCCCTACAGTGGAGAACCTCTCCTGATTGCTGATATTGTCCACTTGATGGCCTGGAATCACCTAGGAGAGAGCCCCCAGGTGTACCTTCGAGGAATAATTTTAATTAGTTTAGGCCTCCCAAGTCTATGAGGGGTTGTTTTGATTAGGTTAATTGAGATGCAAAGACCCACCCTAAAACTGGATTTGGGTCCTGGACTGGATAACAGAACGCTAGCTGAGGGGCTAGAGAGTTGGCTCAGTAGTAACAAGCACAGTTGCTCTTGTAGAAGAGCCAAGTTTGGTTTTCAAAATCAACTCAAAACTGTCTGTTACTCTCTCTGGGGGGATCCAATGCCACTGCCCTTCTAAGGCACCTGTAGTCATGCTCACATGTTCACATACAAACACTCACACATATAACTAAAAGTTAAAAAAAAAAAAAGTAAATGTTTAAAACCTAGCAGGAGCACACATCACTCTCTTCTTGGCTGTAGATGCCAGGTGAACAGCTGCTTTGAGCTTCAGTCGTCATGAAGTCCCCACCATGATGGCCTATGCCCTAAAACTGTGAGCCAAAATCCTTACATAACTATACTTTCTCATTGGGACTGCCAGCCCACAAATAACAACATGGAGACTTATTATTAATTATGAAAGCTTGGCCTTAGCTTAGGCTTTTTTCCAACTAGCTCTTATAACTTAAACCAACCTGCTTTTATTAATCTACGTTCTGCCACAGAGCTCAGTTACCTCTATCTACTCTGTACCATGTGCTCGATGTCTTTTCTCTCCTTGTCTCGCTTCCTCCCTCTCTTCCTGGAAACCCTGCTTATATTTGTGTACATTGTAAAGTTTTGTCTCTGCCTAAGACACCTCCTGATTGGTTTAATAAAGAGTTGAATGGTCAATAGCTAGACAGGAGAGAATAGATGGGACTTCCAGGGGGAAAGAGGACTCTGGGAAGAAGAAAGGCTATTTCACCAGCAGACTCAGAGCAAGCTGATGTGCCATACTAAGAAGAGGTAACCAAGCCCCGTGGCAGAATGTACATTTTAAAAAATATGGGTTAATTAGATTATAAGAGCTAGTTGGGGAAAAGCTTAAGCTACGGCCAAACTTTCATAATTAATAATAAGTCTCCAGGTCATTATTTGCTGGCCGGTGGTCCAAAGGGAAAGTACTCCTGCAGTAACCTCATGAACACCTTCCCCATCCAAAACTAACTATTGACAAGGGCAGTCTTGCACGGGCCCAGTACGTGTAATTACAGCTGTATACTGTCCACGTTTGCAACAGTGTGGTGCCGAGAAGATGACATTCCGCACCCTTTCTCCCGGTCTTCTTGCTCTTCTGTTCTTTCAGCTCCCTCTTCTGCAGCGTTAGCACAACCTCTTGAGCCTCAGCAATTGTGGTAGGGCTGAATCCTGAACCATCACTTAACCTTAGCATCTTGGACAGCCTTGTGCCCTTATTTATTGCTGTTCACTGCAAAGGGAAACATCTCTGATTAACTCACAGAGCAGCTTTTGTCTTTGAGTATAAACACAGCTATTCAGAAGGCAGTTTTAATGACATGTCAATTTAGCCAAGCAGTGGTAGTGAGTTCCTCTCTAGGGCTAGAACCTCCCCCAGTAGTCTGTTTTTTTACTTGGTTCACAATACCAAGCCTCCATTCCCTCCTGGGGAGCAGGCCTCAGAACAATCCAGCCACCATTTCACAGCTGGGCAAGTCTGGCCTGGCAGGCTGGCCTTGTAGTTCATCAGGTTCACATCTAGGTAAGACCTCTGATGGCTCTTCTTCCCCAGCAGCCCCCATAGTTCCTTCCAACACTTGGAGAAAACTACCTGTACTCTGAGAAGTTATTCAAAGAATGGGGAAAGCCTATTGCTTCATTACTTATTATCTGTGTGCTGTGGGACGGTCTGTATGACAAATTGCTCTCATTGGTCAATAAATAAAACACTGGTTGGCCAGTGGCCAGGCAGGAAGTAGGTGGGACAAGGAAAGAGGAGAATTCTGGGAAGTGGAAGGTTGATGCGGAGAGACACTGCCAGCTGCCGCCATGACCAGCAGCATGTGAAGATGCCGGTAAGCCACCAGCCACGTGGCAAGGTATAGATTTATGGAAATGGATTAATTTAAGCTATAAGAACAGTTAGCAAGAAGCCTGCCGTGGCCATACAGTTTGTAAGCAATATAAGTCTCTGTGTTTACTTGGTTGGGTCTGAGCGGCTGTGGGACTGGCGGGTGACAAAGATTTGTCCTGACTGTGGGCAAGGCCAGAAAACTCTAGCTACATCTGTGTACTTATCTGACAATAAAATATGATCAGAGTGCTTCATCACAGGCCACAGTTATTTGACAGGAAGAGTGTGTCTAAAGGAAAAAGAATCACTCACAAAGCTTGTATTTATTATGTAGTCT
This sequence comes from Peromyscus maniculatus bairdii, assembly GCF_049852395.1. Lineage (NCBI taxonomy): Eukaryota > Metazoa > Chordata > Mammalia > Rodentia > Cricetidae > Peromyscus > Peromyscus maniculatus. Next base: position 72,512,696 of record NC_134857.1, read on the forward strand.
TGTGAGTAGACATTTTTTGCTTAAATGTGCTCTTCACTGTTTCTTATTTCTGAAGGGTTCTTTCTTGTTCTGGAATCGCTATTTATTATATTTCCATGGCGGATGTTTTAGAAGGTAGCTCTGTCTGTCTCTGGTGAGAGCGTCACCAGACAGACACATTTTTGCTTGTTTCTAACGTTCTTCATACATGAGGATGAAGTGGAGACTTAAATTTTATTAGTTGCAATATTATAAAGACAATAGCTGATGACAAAATATGGCTTTTAGGGAGCATTATTCTGTTTCAGTCTTTTGAAAAGAAAGCTTGGGGCTGGTCTTGTGGCTCACAGTTCAGGATACTTGCTGCTCTTGTAGAGGCCCCATGCTCGGCTCCCAGCACCCATGTTGCAGCTCACAACCCTCTGTAACTCCAGTTCCCCTGGATCTGATATGCCCTCTTCTAGCCTCAACAGGCACCAACATTCACACGGTACACAATGTATACATTCAAGGACAACACATAAAGTAAAAACAAGTAAATCATAAAAAGCAAAACTTAAGGGAATAACATTTAAAAGTTCTATTAGTGTTATGAGCAACATATAAACAGATAAATATTTTGTCCTTTTATTTTTGAAGTAAAAAATCTTTTGTTACAGGTACTTTTTGTGTATATAAGTAATACTTTGGAATTATATTATTTAATATTAGACTGATGTCATAAATGTAAAAACTGAAGAAGGCATTGCATCTGTTTGTGAATCCTTTATTTCCTACTAAAGTAACTGAAAGAGATTATAACGCTAACATGTGAACTGCCTTTCCTTGTAAGCTATTGAGTTGATTCCTCTAGTTTTGCTAAACATCGTTCATGTTTTAAGCTTTTAGCCCAACACAATTTAAAAATTATGCTTAGGACTGGCCATAATGTACGTATTCTGTAATGTTTGTGTGTAATTTTGTTAAAGAGGTATTTTCCCAGGTGCCTATTACTTGATTAGTCATTTGTTAAGATAATGCTACTCTGGTTAAGAGATGTCAAATTACACATGAGAGATTGGGTTTTAGTCTTTTGGTTTTTGTTTTTGCTGTTTTGAAATGAGGTTTTATGTGTCCCCAACTTTCCTGAAACCTTCAGTGTAACCATTGATGACCTTAAACTCCTGATCCTTCTTTTTCTACCCATACCCCTCCACACCCACCCCAATACTCCTCCACACCTGTTCCTCCACTCCTCACACCCACCCCTATACCCCTCCATACCCATCCCAATACTCTTCCACACCTGTTCCTCCACCCCTCCACACCCAGCCCTCCACCCCTCCACCCCTCCACACCCACCCCAATACTCCTCCACACCTGTTCCTCCACCCCTCCATACCCACTCCTCCACACCAATCCCTATACCCCTCCAACCAACCCCTTTACCCCTCCATCCCCACCCCTCTACCCCCACCCCTCCGCCCCCACCCCTAGTACAGAGATTGCAGATGTGCCACCATACTCCAGGGCAGATATTTTAAGTCAAATATTAGTGTTTTCTTCTATCTCTAGATTTCTATGTCAAATCTAAACATTATTGTGTAGATTATGTAAAGTAGATTTGGTTTGCAATTCAGGGACATTTTATAACCAATAGATGCCAAGTGCTACATATAAGACCAGTATAGACAACAATCAATTAAATTAGTTTAAATTAGTTTTTTTAAAACACCTTCTTATTTTCTCCACCTAGGAATTATCACATCCTTATTATACTCAATTATACTAAAAAAGAGGGGTTTTGTTTGTTTGTTTTAAAAAGCAGTGACGATATTACACAGATTTTGCAAGGGAGAAAGAGAACATCACCATGGTGATGTCTGTATCCTTCACTGTTGCTGTGGCGGTGGTCAAACCATCACAGCCTGCTTCCAAACAGTTTTGTCGTTTTTGAAGTTTCTAGTACAGAGTTAGGACACACTCAGGAATTTGGAGCTTTCTTTTCTTCACATAAAGGCAAAAAGAACACTGGCCAAAGAACACATTGTGTAATTACCAAATTAGTCACAAGATGGGTATGGAAAGCCATTGCAAACTCCAGCAGGAAAGGCGAAATTGACCATGTGAGTGAAATTTTGCACTATGAATCTTCATATGGCAGTTCCCTGGAGAGTGAAGTATCTTCTTCCTGAGACATTTTCACCTCAGGGTTTGTGACATCTGTCTGGGGGGGTGTGGTGGGGGGGTGCCCATCTTCCTGTCTCTCTGCTGCATAGGTGTCTCTCTGCTGCATAGGTGTCTCTCCGCTGCATAGGTGTCTCTCCCAAAGACAAATGCTGAGGGAAGAAGGGAAAGGGATTGCCCTAGAGAGAAGACCACAGGCGGGTCAGACACCAGTGCTCCACAAAGAGCTTTCAAGTATCAATCAGTGACAGAGGATGTGGTGTTCTCATCCCACTAGTTCAAAGAACTGGGTTGTGCAAGAGCGTGAATCATCTCTTTTGGGGAAAGGACAGGGTGTTATTCTTTCATCTCGTAGGTTCATGCACCAGAACTACTCTAGGTAGTTTCTATCTAACAGGACAGAAAACTGTAACTAGGCAACTAGTAGAAACAGATGTGTATAAATAAAGTCTCCAACTGGATTAGCCATTTGAACTGATATTTATAAATGGTTTGCACTTACAGAACAAAGAGGACAGTCACCATTTTTCAACAAAAATCCAGAGCCATCAAAGACTTTTTTTTTTAAATGAATTGCTTTTTATCAATGCAAGTGCAAGAAAAACAAACAAAAACAACAAAAAACCCGAAGAAAATACTAAGTTAGAGCCTGTTACAAGGTATCGATTCCAGGTTCTTGCATGAGAGTTCACAAACAGCTAATTACTTCAAATGTATCACATCTATTACACATAGTTAGACACACAAATTCAAATACACACAGTCTAAGCAAATGTATGTATGGTCTGGGGAGGCGTTAGCTGATTTGGTTTTTGAGACATGTTCTCACCTGGAATTTGCTAAGTCACTTTCAGTGATCCTCCCACCTCTGCGTCCCAAGAAATTAGAAGCATGCTCCCCCCCACCCCATAAAGTTATTATCACTGACCCGTCCATAAGTTACATATAAAAACGATGTGACAGAGAGGGACAGAAAGACACTGCTGGACTCGGATGTCAAGCAGCAACGATGATTTATTTTTTCTGGGGTATGTAGATTTCTTTAACTCTCAAGTTCCTCCTTAGTTGAGGAAGTAGGAAGCAGAGTGGCCAGAGAAAGACATGCCCATCCTGCCCACCAAGGCTACTTAATCTTAGGCTGTGTAGGTATGTGGGGGATGGGACACCACAACAGCACTTCCCCCTAGCTACTAGCTCTAGCATCTTTAGAGGTTGAGGGCCGGTGCGGGTGGGCGGAAGGGCGGGGAATGGGGAGAAGGGGTGGTGGGGAGTGGGGAGGTCAGAGGGCGGCGTATGTGGGGGCTGCGGGGGATGGAGGGGCGGGGAATGGGGGCGGGGAATAGGGGTGGGAGGGCGGGGAATGGAGGGGAAGGAGCGGTATTCTGAAGTTTCCCTTGCCTGCAGGTGTGTCTCTTATCTCTAAATCTGAGTCTGGCTGCTGTAGTCAGGAATGCTACTTCCTTGCATTCTGGCCCCTGAGATCCCCGCACCCAGCGCACCTGGCGGGGCCCAGCAACCCCGCTGGTGCGCTGGGGCTGGTGGTGCTGATTTAACAAATCTGAGTCATTTCCTGGTCGTTGCTTAGACACTTCGACTCTGCTCCAGGGCAGGACATCACCCAGCGGAATCAAGAGCATTTTTTCGGACTCCGTCATCAAAGCCCATACAGTTTCCTGCCCACAGCCAGCTCTCTTTAACGATTCCCAACAGTGGCGCAGAGCATCCACTAGGCTCAAGTCTACTGTCCACCCGGCCGGACCCTCACGGGTACCCCAGTCTCAGGATACCTGCATCCCATCCGCCGCACACTCTCATAGTCCACTGAACTGACACCCAATGTCTGCGCAGTAAAAATATACTAAGTAAGTAATTTTCCCAAGTGCACACTATGGTCCTTTTCAGTTCGCTTTTTTGGGGGGTGTGGGGGGGTGGGCGTTGCCGCTGGAATCGGTAAACTAGGGTGGCATTTAATTTACAGGAATCTGGATGAAAGGCGTGTGCCACCTGCCCTACGTTTACACTGAAAATTCAAACTGCTTAGCTCTAGACCAGTGTTTGATTTTCTCTCTTCCAGTAGGCCACGCCCGCCAAACCACAAGGAGAGGCACTAAAAACTATGCAATCAAAAATAAAATACATCTTTAAGAAAAGCTAACTGGGAAATGGCAGGCCGTTCCAGCAACCCGGGGCTAAGAAACAGGTAATTCCTGTTTGCTGGCTTTTTGCCTTAGCTCTGCATCATGAGATGACTAAGAAACCGGATTGCCACCAAGTCCTGAGACCAAGAGGAAAGAATGAGAGGTCCTGGACAGGCTGGGAAACTCTGGAGGGAGGCAGCCTGCCTCAGACAGTGCCCAGAGGCCACTGCTCCACAAGTGTCTCCTCAAGGTGAGACAAGCATGCCTATTGTTCCATGCCTGGCTTTCCAAGCAGACATGCTGGCTTGCAATCCTAAGAAGGGACTTGTTTTCCCTCCCTCAAAGCATTAACCCTTGAAGGGCAATTTTGTAGAATCTCAAATTTCCCAACGCTCAAATCTGGAAGCCACTGGTATTTGATCTGGTAGGTTTTCCTCGGTGATGTCTAGGCATATAAATGATCTGGAGCATTTCTTGGGAATGCAGCCACTATTAAAGCATCCATTCACCTACCAAGTACTTCTGTGTTTTAGTGATCCTTTTGAAAAAGGGACTAGAGAGGTTTCCCACTGGTTATGAGCACTTGCTGCTTTTCCAGAGGACCTGGTTCAGCATCCACAACAGGTAGCTCATAAACATCTGCACTCCAGCTCCAGGGGATCTGATGCCTCTGGCCTCCACTGGCACCTGCACTCACACACACACACACACACACACACACACACACACACACACACACACCTAATTACAAATAATAATAATAAAATAATAGAATAATAGAAGCTCTTAATCCTAAAGATAGGAGAAAAAAAGACCACTGACCAAAATCATCATGGTCAAATTAATTAAAGCAAGCAATTAATTAAAGCAAGTTGTTTTTATTCATGTACACAGGCTGCCTCCCCCTAAGACAGGGCTTGAGAGGTCAGCATTGAATGTGAGGAAGACAAGTTTTTTATAGCTCAGGGGTAGAGGAGTTTCCAAATGGGGCATTTGGTGGGCAAAATAGATGGGGTTATAGGAGCAGAACATCATAACAAGTTCATCCTAAGAACCTCCTGAAACAAAGACATGGTTTCAAGGTGGGTATAATAAGGTAGTCATAACAACTTTTTGAAACAAAGGTAGGGTTGCCAGATGGTTACTAACTTTTTGAAACAAAGACAAAATTGCAGTTCCTGGAACAGGCAGTACCAGGATCATTTGTAGTTAAGGTTACAGGTGGGGCATAGCCCAATCCTTGAGAAACAGGTTGAATCATAAACAGAAATGAACTTAGTTTGTCTTTACTACAAGATGACTTTTAAGCCTCAAATGGAAGCAGGCTGGTTCTTCAAAGCCTTGAAGTAATAAAAAGCCAGAGCAAGCAAAGCAACAGCAATACCCAGCCTTGATATACAAGATTAACTAAAGTCATCTCAACACTTGATCCTTAGAAGACGGAGATTCTTACAGAGTGGTAGTGGCGCACACCTTTAATCCCAGTACTCAAGAGGCAAAGCCAGGCGGATCTCTGTGAGTTCGAGACTAGCCTGGTGTAGAGAGCAAGATCCAGGACAAGCACCAAAGCTACACAGAGAAACCACTTGAAAAACCAAAAAAGAAAAAGGAGGAGGAGGAGGAAGAGATTCTTGCTTAACTCTGGATCTGGAAGCTCTTCTTTTTCTGCTGTCAGCCGGACTGTACTACATCTGCCTGTGTGTTGCCAGATTTCTGGGCAAAGGATGTGAAGAGACAGCAGGGCCATTTCCAGGAAGAGGCACCTCTGCAGACTTTGTAAAAAACACTCTGTGTGGGGCTACATCCATGTTTGAACAGTGTGTAAGCCTGCAGCTATAAAGTAGTTGACAACAGGACTCAGGGCTTAAACTTTAGGGACTTATAGATACACTGAGACTTCTCTGCAGAAATTGCTTTGAATACAGGGAAGGGATGGGTCTGGAGCAAATGATGGGGGAACAGCATGCCAGGGAGCAGGGTCAGGGAACAAACCCAGGATGATAAAGCAGAGGACCTAGAAAGCAGCGATTCCTTCAGCCACAGTGAGTTTGGGAGCTTAGTCAGATCCAAATCTCTCCCACTCACGACCTCCAAGTAAACACACGGAGGCTCATATTACTTATAAACTGTATGGCAGTGGCAGGCTGCTTGCTATTTGTTCTTATATCTTAAATTAACCCATTTCTATAAATCTATACCTTGCCACATGGCTCATGGCTTACCGGTATCTTACATCATGCTTCTCCTTGTGGCTGGCTGGCAGTGTCTCTCTACCTCAGCCTTCCACCTTCCAGAATTCTCCTCTCTCCTTGTCATAGCAGCATATATTCACAGCATGCAGGACATCCTACAGCACTTGTGACATCCACACTGATGATCTTTGTTTCTAGAATAAGCAAAAATGCATAGGGAACCCTGCTGAGAGAGAAGTGTACCTTAGAAATGTTCCTCCTTCCAGGATGATTGCAGTTAAGGTTTAAAGAGTACATATTCATCATGCCTATTTTCCTTGGATTCCAAATATCTAAATCACAAACAGTCACCTTGTACTGCAACTTGTCAAGGAAAGTGTACAAAATATTAGTCTTTGTGATAAAGTTGATTTCACGCCCTACCCCCAAACCCCGTGAGGAGCTGAAATTGTATCGCTAATTCCTGAATGTGCAAGAAGCAGATGAAGTCCTGAGTGAATGTGTGTTGCTGATATGAACCCGGCCATGTCGAGGACCCAATGCCTCAGACCCATGGGAATGGCAAAACTGCCCCATTGGTCCACATGCAAACATTGACAGTGTATGCAGAAAATGTCAATCACAGCTTCCTCCTCTCAGATATAGACTGCTTTACTACAGAGATCTCCTACCAAGAGTAAGCAAACCTGTTTTGTCCTTGTTCAGCTGTATACAATAAACCTGCCTCTTGGATTCAGATGTATAAAATAAAGCATTATGTTTTGAGGTTGCTGCTGGTGGCGATGTGTCTCCATCAGAGCATACAGCCCACCTAATCACAGCTTTTCTGTATGTGTGTCTCTTTCTTCATCCCCTGTCACCTCAGTTAGGTCAACCTAAAAGCTGTGCAGGTCACAACACTCCTAATTTCTACCATCAGTGACTAACTCAAGCTTAGCGGTACAATTTCAGACTTCACATCTTTCCTCCTGGACATCTAACCCAATGACAGAGTGAGAAACACGAGGAAGCATTGTGGATTTCTACACCGCACCTCCATTTTCACTGTTTACTGCTACATAACAAACCGGCTTGTAACTGTGGCATGAAGCAGTGGTCCTCAGCCTCACATGGCAGTGGGACTGGGGCTGGAGGATCTATGGCTGAGTTGGCTATCAGTCTCCATAAGTCCTCTTCCTGTGGGGCTGTCTATCAGACAGCATGAGAGACCCCAGTACTGAGTTTCCTGAGTGACCTGAGAGAGTGAGCCTGGAGAGACTAAATCACGCATTCATATCACATCTCAGAAATCGTGTAGCAATACTTACAAAGTGGTCACAAGCCCACTGAGATTCAAGGAAAAGAAACAGAGGCCCCCATCTCTGTTTGTTGTTGTTTTGTTTTCTTTTTGTTTGTTTGTTTGAGACAAGGTCTCATGAAGCCCAGGCTAGTTTGAAACTAATAATGGGGGGGGGGATGACTTTAAACTCCTGATCCCCCTGCCTCCACCTGCTCAGTCAAGCTGAGATCTTAGGCTTGTGTGACTAGACCACACTGTAGGTTCCACCTCTTGTTGGGAAGAATTTGAAGTTTCACTGGAAGAAGAGGGTGTGAGAGGCAGGTAGTATTGCAGCTACTTTTTAAATTTTTGTTTTTGTTTTGTTTTTCGAGACAGAGTTTCTCTGTGTAACAGTCCCCACTATCCTGGAACTTGCTTTGTAGCTCAGGCTGACCTCAAACTCATAGAGATCTGCCTACCCCTGCCTCCAGAGTGCTGGGATTAAATGTATGCGTCACCACAGCCTGGCTATTGTAGCTACTTTAAAAACTACAATCTACTATAGCTTTCCAGGATCCATTAGACCCCAAACAAATGGCCTCAGCCAATTAAAGGGATTCCGTCCCTTTGGCTGGTGATTAGTACAGGGATAGGCAGCCCTAAGCCATTTGGGCAGCATCTCTGACAGAAATCTGTACCATGCATTTCTGGAGGCTGAGAAGTCTAAGGCCAAGGAGCTGACAGGCAAGTATTACCGAGTTCTGTTTGCTGGCTCACAATTGGAAGTTTCTAGTTGTCTCCCCACATGGTGAAAAAAAGTGAAGAGAGGCCTGCACAAGGCTTCTGGAAAAGAGAAGCAAGCCTTCCTTGGAAATGAAGGAAGTGTGCATACCTCTGAGGTGCCCTTGCTACCGGTGGCCATTTAGTGGTTATAAGGGTAATGTAGACCAGAGTGTGAAATAGAGAAATGCCTGTTGCTGATGTTATCACTAAATCTAAGAGCCCTGGAGACTATCTTTTCTGGAGATAATAAATAATAATTTCAGTGATTTTTAAGGGGCCAGAGAGATGGCCCAGTGGTTAAGAGCACTGGCTGTTCTTCCAGAGGACCCGAGTTCAATTCCCAACACCCACATGGCAGCACAAAACCATTTGTAACTCCAGTTTCAGTGGACCCAATGCCCTCTTCTGGCCTCTGAGGGCACCAATGTGAATATTATGCACAGACACACATGCATGCAAAATAGCCATGCACATAAAAAGAAATAAAAATAAATGTTTAAAAGAAAAAATTTAAGTCAACTTGAGTCAAGTTTCTATGACTTGCACTCACAAGCCCTCTAATAGTTCCTTCTTGCTGTTCCTTCTTGCTGTGAACATGTGTTGCCATGATTGGTTAATAAAGAAGCTGCTCTGGCCTATGGTGAGTCAGGTTATAGCCAGACAGGAAATCAAAGAGGCAGGAAGAAGAAAGGAGAGGCAAAGCCCAAAGAGCAACATGCCAGCACACCAGTAACACTATGGTCACATGCAATACATAGATGAATAGAAATGGGTTAATTTAAGATAAAAGAGCTAGTTAGCAAGAATTCTTAGCCATAGGTCATACATTAAGCCTCTGAGTGATTATTTTTTAAGTGAATGTGGGACTGCAGTGAGAGAGATTTGTCCCTACCTGGGTGGGACAAAGGAAATCTTTTGACTACACATTCTAAAGACTAGGAACAGTCTGATTGTCCTTTGCTTTATATCTAGTATCTACTTATGAGTGAGTACATATCATGTTTGTCCTTCTGAGTCTGGGTTACCTCACTCAGGATAATATTTTCTAGTTCTATCCATTTGCCTGCAAATTTCATGATGTCATTATTTTTCTCCACTGAGTAGTACTCCACTGTGTATTTGTACCACATTTTCTTAATCCATTCTTCATTTGACAGGCAAATTCATAGAAACAGAAAGATTACACATTATCTCAAGATGGAGAAGAAAGGAATATAGAGCAATGATTTCCTAAGTACAGAGTTTCTGTTTTGTGTGATGGAAAAGCCCCACAAATGGACAGTAGTATCAGGATATAATATCATAAATGTAATAAATCAATACAATTAATGTAATTAATGAATATCATAATATAGTTATTGAATGAATACTGCACATGTAATCAATGAGTACCACAAATGTAATTAATATCGTGAGTGTAATTAATGAATATCATGAGTGTAATTAATATCTTGAATATAATTCATGCCACTGAATTGTGATCTTAAAAATGGTTACAATTGCAAATATTATGTTCATTAAAAAAATAAGGTGGAATGTAATCACCATACATTATATGTGTGTATGAAACTGAAGACAGCAATGTTCTAAAATAGAAAGTGGTGATGGCATCATGGGCCATGAGGATGCTGGGCTAAAGTCTATCAAACTGTGCAAACAGGCAAATTGTATGTTATGTGAATTATTCGTCAATATAGATTTTATAAAATGTAAAAAAAAAAAAAAGCTAGGAACAGCTGACCTAGCCTATCCTCCTCTAACTGCCTCTAACTGTGGCAGGAAAGGGTTAGTGCGGAAGAAACGAGGTCAGAGGACAAGTGTTAACTAACTGGTTTCCTGTTCCATATAAGGACTTTGTCCTCCAGAACATGTCCTGAAGGAGCTGACAGCCTAATTAGGAAAGATGGTTAGCTGTCATGACTGACTGTATCTCAAGGCACCAGAAAAGTACAGATAAAGGACACAGTAGTGACATATAAAGGAGAGAGAGAGAGAGAGAGAGAGAGAGAGAGAGAGAGAGAGAGAGAGAGAGAGAGAGAAAGAGAGTTTCCTCAGTTAGAAGATGAGTGAAGGCTTCCTAGAGAAGGTGTTTTTATGTTGTCATGTTTTCATTTTTAAATTACGTGTGTGTGTGTGTGTGTGTGTGTGTGTGTGTGTGTGTGTGTGTATTTAGGGAAATGCTTGTCTGTGCCATGGTGTGGAGGTCAGAGGACAACTTGTGAGACTTTGTTCTCCCCATCCACCATGGCGATCCTGGGAATTGAGCTCAGGCCACTATGCTTGGCAACAAGAAGCTTCCCCTGCTGAGCCATCTCACCCACCTGAGAAGGTGTTTTGGTTAAGTCATTATGTAAGTACTGTGTTACCTTTCTAATGCTGTAACAAGTGCCCCATAGACTCTATTAGGAGGGAAGAGCTGCTGGGACGATGGTTTTGGGGGTTTCAGTCCTTGCTCAGTCAGTCCTGCTACCCTGGGGCCTATGGCAGGGTAGCACAGCATGCCAGAGAGCATGTGGCGAGCAAGCTGCTCTCAGCTCATGGCCAGGATACACAAGCATACACACACACCATATATACAAATATACACACACAACTAACACACATGAAAATATATACACACAACACATACACACAATACACATATAAAAATATACACACAATATACACACATATACATACAACACATATGCAATTACATACACCCAACACATACAAATATATGCCACACACATAAATATATACACACAACACACATACAAATAAATACACACAACACACACATACACTAATATATACACACATATACACACAACACAATTATATACACAACACATACACAATACACACACAAATATATACACACAATATACATACAACATATATACAATTATATACACACAACACATACAAATATATACACATACCACACACACATAAATATATATACACAACACACATGCAAATATATACATGCAACACACACATACAAATATATACACACAACATACACACAGCCCCCCAAATACACATATACACATAACACACAACATACAACAAATATACACACATGTATACACGTACACACAATATGCAGGACACACAGAAATACACATAGACACAGGCACAGACAATACACATAAAAACACATACCAGACATATATGTACACACAGGCCCAGAACACACACACACACACACACACACACACACACACACACACACACCAAAATATGCATTTCTCCAGGACCCTCCCGAGAGGAGCTGAAATGGTTGAAGCCTGGGGATATCCAGAGGGGGACCTTGTCTCCAGGGAAAAGATTTATAGCTGTCAGATGGCCTTGCAAGAGAGACTGAGCTGAGACGGGTGGAGGAGGGGGGGAATCATACCTTGAAACCCATTAGCTTTGCGTATCTCTTGCTTTCTATTTAAGCTCTACCCTAGTGAGAAATGGTTTTGTTTTCTATTAAAGGTGGCTAGTCCACCAATGGCCGATATTTTATAAACACCCCATCCTGTGAAATTTTGCTGTACGTGCATGTTTGCCTGCACAGCCCTGGGACTGGACTCTCTATCCCCCCCTTCCCCTTTACTCCAATTATGAATTAGTCAATAGCATCAGATTGTGAGGCCCAGCTCTGGCCAGTGGGGTAAGACACAGTTACTGACTGAGTTAGACTAAAAGCCAGGTGAACGTCCTGCCCTGGTGTGCTTGCTAGCCTGCCTTAGGTTGTGCCTTGCTGGGTTAATTTCACTTAGTTGGTGTATTGACACCAAGAATATTCTTTTCTGATGCCCTCATGTCAGGACCCTTGAAGATGGACTTGCGGGTATCAGGGTTGGGGTGGGGCGTGTTACTGGATCTCTTTGCCCCTCTTCCTAATGTCCCTCTTCCACATTGAATAAATCACCTTTCTCTGCTTTGCAGAGAAATATAATTTGGATCCCTGAGGATACAGACTGTGACCCCTAAGTCCATCAACAATAGCATGGCTGGAAACCAGTGATAACTGGTTCTCCCCCCCCCCCATTTTTTTTTAATTAAGAAATTTTCTACTCACCCTACATACCACCCACAGATCCCACCTCCTCCCTCCTCCCACCCTCTAGCCCTCCCTCCCAAGCCACCCCTACCACTCTTGGGCATATACCCAGGAAATGTTTAGTCTTACGATAACTGGTTCTTAAGAGTGAAAAGCAGCTGGAAAGACAACTCTGCCTATAGGTAGCAAAAGTTCAATTTGACTAGAGCTCATAGTGAGCAAAAAGAAAACAATAACATTAACAACAACAGAAATTGTTGGAATTGAGCCACAAAAGAGTTTGAATTCCAAGAAGAAAAAACCGGATTTTAAAAATAATTAAGCAATATAGAGACCCTCTGAGAATAACTGAGAATAATCCACTAGCACTGTCAGGTCACAGTTGAGTGGACATGTGTCTTTTATGTCCTTGGAGTACATACATGTCACAATTTTCTGTGGATCATTGTGAAAGAGCAAATGTCTCAATTTTGCCAGCAGCAGTTGAAGACCTAACAGTAGTTTTAAAGGGACAGTGTAATGGCCTCTAACCACCAGCAGGAAAGAGGTCTGGAAGAATAGGAAGGAATGTAACTGTGCAGGCAGGGAAGCGCACACTTAGCTCTCACCAATGTGGATAAGAATGCTGACGCTGCCTTAGAGATGTCTCTGCAACAAGATGAGGGAAGAGTTATGAGTGCCAGCAATTAAGGCAGCGGCTGTAGGAAGTGAGAGGAGGGAAGAGTCTGGAAGAGCAACGGTAATGATACCCTAAGTCTGCAAAGGGGTTTACAAAGGACACTTTCATTTAATCCACACAGCAATCCTGTGAGTAGCGATTAACATTTGCATAACACTACCCCATTTAAAGAGCCCTCTTATATTTGTTATCTTCCTAATTATCAGTCCCATTTAAAACACGAAAAGCCTGAAGCTCAGAATTGGAGAACAGCTGCAACTCACTAAGACCTTTGCTTTCCTTGCCCAGCATGTCCATTCCCGCCGTAGTGACATCAGAGACCCTGGGTCATTTCTCAGCTTTGCGGATGTGGCCTTAGTGCTCGAGGGAGCAGTTAGGTCTCATCTTTAAGAGGTAAAATTCTAGCTGAGGAGAGAGCCCCACCCTGAAGACTGAGTCAATACCTCCTGACTCAGGTGGCTGTTTTTTAAAGGTCTATTCTTGTTGTATTAACCAGATTACACTTGAGTATCTTCCAAGACCGGAATGATGACTTTTAAAAAATCTTTGTATACTCTGAATCCTACCTATCCAATAAATACTTGTTAAAAAATTTAATGAGTAAAGGAACATAAATTTGAGACCTTCGAAATATCTTGAGTCTTCCTTTAGAAAAATATGAAGAACCAAACAGTTATTGGGAATGGGTTATTTAACATTGCCATGAATTTTAAATGGCACATTCCATTCAGTCCCATAGACAATCACTGTGTCTTCCCATCTGCTAGTCGCTACAAATAACACAAAGATGAGCAAAACATATCTATGACCTCAAGGAATTCACGTGGTGATTGAAAAGATAAAGCACTAACATCAGTTCTATAGACATATAGCAGAACATTATAAATTCTTGGGGTACAAAGGAGAGGGCATACGGATCAGCAAAGATTCATAATGGAAGAGATTGGTTGAAGGAGCCATTGTATTTCACTGCAGGGAACTAACACGAGATCTGCCTCAAATGGAGACAACACAAGGAATGGCAGAGATGTACAGAGGACTTGGGGTAATCATCAGGGGTTCCACTTGATTAAAGCATTGATACCTGAAGGAAAATGCCAGGTGACATTTTGACACCCTCAGCACCAAACTATGAATGCCACACATGAGGCCCCCGAGCCGCTGTAATCTGAACACATCCATCAGTGCAGATGGCCCACTCAAGCCCCTTTCCCCCAGCTGCTGATTCCATCCTGCTCCTTCCAGCTCTTCCTTTCCATCTCCGTGGAGTAAGTCCAGCTACCCCCAACTCCTCTGGGACTTAATCACTTTCCCCCTGTGTATCTCGAGTCTTATTCAGATAGTTTTGCCACCATAGATAAACCTACTTGAGTGTGTTTTTTGTGGGATGTCTGACTTGTCACATGGGTGGAAGGGTCTGAACTCTGGTCCCATAATTGCACACTGAGCACTCTTAAACAGTGAGCCATCTCTCTAGCCCTTGCCATAAGTTTTTAAATTGCCACTTCATCCTCAATTCTCTCTGGCTGCCTCTCTCTCCCTCCTCCTTTCAGACTCAATGAGTCCATGAGCACTCCACACTTTCCATCCCCACTCTTCATTTACTAATCATTCCTCAGTCCACTGCCATCAGTCATTCTCCTTATCCTTATGCCACATCTGTTCCATCAAAAGCCTCTAAGGATAAAATTACCAAATCCATTGGATGTGTATCACCTTGTATTGTTCTCTGGCTCTGCTCAGTCTTTCTCCTTGTGAACCTCTCCCTGTGCCTTTGATGGCACCAGAAGGTCTCCTAGTCCCCAATCATTTTTCTTCTTACTTCTCTGCTGGCACATCTTCCCACACTTGCTCTTTAGTTGCTGTTTATTCACCTGTGTCACACCTATAGAACAGAGCCTTTTCTGGCCTGGCTAACCACTGCCACCTCAGTGCCTAGACAGCTCTCCACACACAGAGACCTTCCTGTCAGAAGAACTGTTAAATGTTGGAAACGCTGTAGTAATCAGGGCACCATTTCTGTCCTTCCTCTAGGGAGGAAGACAAAGTGAATAGAAGATGTCAACAAAGTGTAGAAATAATGATGATACCAGAGGCTGTGGGAGAATGAGCTGGATAAGGACTTGCTTAAGCCTATCTACATTGAATTGTCCTGCTGGTCTCAGCTTCAAATGGAAGACAAGTGTCAGTATGGAACCATGATCTTCTACCCATTCCCAAATGTCACACACTTTGGGTTCTGTCCTGCCACCACGCCCAGGTACCAGCTGAATACCCAGCAGAACCCTTGGTTCTCTCTCTCTCTCTCTCTCTCTCTCTCTCTCTCTCTCTCTCTCTCTCTCTCTCTCTCTCTCTCTCTCTCTCACACACACACACACACACACACACACACACACACATCCAAACAACAGCCAAGAGCCGTAGTTTGGTTTCTATCACTGTGATAAACATCACGACCAATAGCAACTTTGAGGAAAGCATTTATTTTAGCTTACAGTCCGTTATGAAGGGTCGTCAGGGCAGGAACTTAAGGCAGAAAGTGAATCATAAGCCATGGAGGAATTCTTCTCACTGGCTTGCTTAGTTTGCCTTATTATACACCCCAAGACCACCTTCCCAGTGATGACTGGGCCCTTCCACATCGATCATCAATCAAGAAAATACCCCTGCAGGCTTGTCTACAGGATAATTTGATGGGGACATCTCTCCACTGAGGTTTCTTCTTTTTAGATGACTCCATATTGTGTCAAGTTGAAAACAAAACAAAACAAAACCTAGCCATCATGCTGAGCAAGGCTGAGATTGCCTTCTTAGTGTTTGGCAGTATCCTGTCCGCATCACCACGGCCATCTCACTGTGGCTAGTAGAATGCCCTACTATGTTTTTAGCCTCTAATCTCTTCTCTCTACTACCTTTTTTTACACTTATAAGAGTGAAAAAAAATCACCTCACTCTCCTGGTTAAAAATCTTCTTTGGTTAGAATCCAAATTCCCAGGCATAGCACTTAATGACCTGCATTTGCCTCATATTTACAATCATTTCATTTCAGGAAATCCAGTGCTACTGAATCACCAGCATCTACTGATAACACACATCAGGTCCCATTCTTCATTATAGTTGCACCAATTATTAAAACTTCCTCTGGAGATACTGATCAAATCCTTAAGCATTCTACATGAATAACTCTGAATCTACATACCATTATTCTCTCCTGTATAGATGAGAGCAGGCAAATTAGTGTAGCCAACATATCACAAGCACAGAGGATCGAACCCTAGCCTAAGTGCTACCCACAGTCTGTAGCCCTAAAATGTTCCTCTGCGGCCTGGCCTCACCTTGCTTCACAGTGGTACTCATCAACTAGTGACTTCTTATCCATTTTTGAATGCCCAACTCAAAATTGACTTTTCTCATGATACTTCTATTACTATGCCAGAGTTGGTTACTCATCCCTTCCCAGCAATGTCATGGTAGCTGGCCATGATCCTGTTAGCACATTCATCACACTCTTGTATGCTCATTAGGGATGTACTCAACCCTATACAAGAATCAACTTACATATGAGAATTATTCTGGGCCGTGGAAATTCCCACATTTATTTCCTGATCAGCCCTTTCATTTACCTGTGTTACCTCATTTTTTTTTTCTTGCTAGCAATTTACCAGTTCTTATGCACCCCCAACTTCTTAGCCCTTTTGATTGACTCATTGTTGGCCAACCTTGCCAAACACCCTTTTTCCACAAAGCTTCCGCCTTGGTCACACAGGAGTCTTTTTTTATTTTCAGTTACCAATTGACTTATTTTCTTCTATCACGTACTTTTTCTAAATCTCACAGCTTGCACTTCCTCTTGGTGTCTTGTTCATAATTCCACTTTCTCCTGACTTTCTAGTTCTCTCTGTGCCTCAGTTCCTCTAACTGCCAAATTCTGCATGTGTTTCTAATTCCAGCTTGCAAGGATAAAGGACAGATTTGTCCCAGCTTATTTTAGGATGAAGCCTTTCCCGCCTGCCATCCTATGTATCGGCAGGCCTTGAATCCAATCAGTTGTGACAGTGGACACAAGGTCAAATCACAAACAGCCTTGGACACCAAGTCTTCTCCTTCAGCAGAAGCTGTAAGGGAGGCATCTTCTCCCTAAAAAGATTATTATACAGGCATGTCCATGATTGGGGTATGCAGTAATCTAGACTAATGGCTCTTTAGTAACTTTTATTATAGATTTTTTGAGAATCTGATAAAAGCTATATATCTTCCTTTGAGAGAGGGGAAAACCTCTTATGCAGAAAACTGCTTTTGAATATTATTTTAAGATGGCTTAAAATTGTTTATTCTGTAGAACATTTGTTTTAATGATGCAAGGATATGTTGCATTCTTTTATGTTGCATTTGTTTAACTCTGTGAAGATGTGTTACTTTGCCTGTCTAAACACATGATTGGTCTAATAAAGAGCTGAATGGCCAAAAGCAAGGCAGGAGAAAGGATAGGTGGGACTGGCAGGAAGAGAGAATACATAGAAGAAGAAAAAGAGAGAAAGAAGATTGGTAAACAAGAGAGATCAAGGAGTGAGAAAAGAAGGGGCCAGTCACCCAGCCAGCCATGGAGTAAGACTGAAAGTAAGATTACAGAAGTCAGTAAAGGAAAAAAGCCCAGAGGCGAAAGGTATATGGGGCAATTTAAGTTAAAAAAAAAAAAAGCTGGCTAGAAATAAATCAAGCTAAGGCCAGGCACTATAAGAAAGAATAAGCCTCTGTGTATTTGTTTGGGAGCTGGGTGGCGGGTCCTCCAACTACAGCAAACATCACACATACCTTTAGGATTTTTAAGAAGCCTAGCAGCCACCTCCAATGCCCCACCTCATCTGTGTGAAGTCCATCCCTGGAGATCCTCAAAGGCAGGCACTGTATCACATTCGTGTTTGTGTTTGCAGAGCCCAGAACAGTGTTTGGCACATAGTAGGTTCTCAGATGGAATCAGAAGAATAAGTTGACACTTTATTCGTTAGGGCTGAACAGGTTATTCAGAGCCAAAGGGGGCTAAGAAATTTAGATTTTAAAAAGTTATTTAATTCGTTATTAATTAGTGTGTGTGTGTGCGCGTGGGAACTCATCATAGCTCACATGTGGAGGTCAAAGGCCAAGGGGGTGGCTCTCTTTTTCCATTATGTGGGTTCCCATGATTAAGGTTAGGCTATTGGCTATTACCCTCTTAGCCAGCTCACTGACCCTGGAAGTTTCGTTGATATAAAGGTACCAGAAAGTCACTTTGTTACTTTTATTATATCATGTGTTACTTTGAAGTAAGCAGTTAATCAGAACTGCACATCAGGAAAATGTGGGGTTTTTTTATTGATTAAATTTTTTTTTATTGGAGGGCAAGGGCCCAGTTATGAAATCAAAGGAAAAAGGGAGTGAGAATGTTAATGAGATAGTGGGAGTGTGGTAGAATAATGATAGATGAGTCCAAGTACAATAAAGCTGACATTACAAGGGTCTTGATTTAAAAAATATGTGAGCCGGGCAGTGGTGGCACACTCCTTTAATCCCAGCACTCGGGAGGCAGAGGCAGGCTGATCTCGGCGAATTCGAGGCCACCCTGGACTACAGAGGGAGTTTCAGGAAAGGCACAAAGCTACACAGAGAAACCCTGTTTCAAAAAACCCCATATATATATATATATATATATATATATATATATATATATATATATTGTGTAAGAAAGACTTTAAAAAAAAACCATGGTGGTAATGTTTTCAAGTAAAGAAAATGGAAAAATGGCCACATCATTGGCAGAAATGGAGAAGTGGGGAGAGGTATAGGGAGATCTAATTATTTCTTGAATTATTGAGTTTTAAACACAAATGGGGCTTTCAAGTGTGTTTCTTTTGGTTTGGAGTTTAGTTTCCTTTTGAGACATGGTCCTGCTCTGTAACCTAGGCTGGTCGGGAACTCACAGTGTAGCCCATAGGTTGGCCTCAAACTTGGGCCAGTCCTCCTGCCTCAGCCTTGAAAGTGCTGAGATTACAGGCCAGAGTCACTATGTCTAACGAGGTTCTAATCCCGCGCTAGGAACTGTGAGTGGGAGGTAAAGATGAAACTGGAGAAGAGGGTTTGGCCTCATGTACCCAGGAGTCAATAGCAGAAGCTGGCAGCAGACTCTAGCACACATTCACACAATGCTCCACTCACATCTACTCTGCAGGTTTTGGGGTCCCCCTCAAAGGCATCACTCTATGTGACAGTCCTAAACGTCTTACTAAATAGTAAAGGCGACATGACTTGTTTCTAGATGAGGAAATGGAAGCTCGGAGGGGTGAGGGTTCTTGACAAAAGTACTGCAGTGATGTTATGGACCTAGGATTAGCTAAAGTGCTTCTTCATACAATCCCCAATATGGAAGACCATGTCTCAAAATAAATTTTTTTTTAAATCACCACTATTTATTAAATATCTTCAGTGTAGTATCATAGACAGCCCTGGCTCCTAGGGACCTTCTTGACAACTATTATCCATTCTTCCTTTTGAAGGGATTCTTCTGCTTATCTAACCTGAAGTGCAAATGGTCCCAGGCACGGAAATGACCTAGGAGTGTGGACCGACTTCCCCCAAAAGGAGATTACAAGGGAGAGGGAGAGAGGCCTGTTATGTCCCAGGGACGACAATGGGTGTGCCTGTGCCTGAGTCTAGGCAAAGCGAGTTGGGAACGCAGCAGGGACAGGCCGAGGCCTGCGGAGGGGCGGGGGCGGGGGCGGGGACCGGCCCAGCCTGAGTCAGGCTGAGGGGCGGGACCGGGACCAGGGTCGTCACTCCTGTCCCCGCAGTCGTCAGCCTCAGTCGCCTCCGGACCCCGCTCCTCACCAACTTGGTAAGCCTAGTTTTTGAACTTTTAGATGTTTTTCCCGTTCCTCTTCAAAGAAAAGAACAAAGGGCAAAGCTACGCGTGCTCTTGGCCGGGTGTGTCTTGGACTAACGTGTGGACGTGGCAGAACATAGATCAGGAAGGAGAAACCGTGTAGGAGGCAATTAGAGAAGAGCGGAGGGCACGACGAAGCCCTCAAATTACACCCTAATGACAGCCCAGGGGAAGAAACGGGGATCTTTTTGTTCTCCCAGGCGAGATACGGTCTAGGGTTGGGTGCGGTCGCCTGACTGGCCTCGGAGCCCGGGTGGGTGCGGCCGCCGGAGTCCCTGGGCCGTGGGCCCCTGTGCTCAGCGGGCATCGGGGACCTCGGCCGAAGCCACCGATTCCAGGAAGGCCAGGAACTCCGCTGGAGAGCTGGAGACCTGGGGAAATTCTGTGCGGTGTCGCCAGGCGTTCGTGCAGATCAGAAAGTGAACGTTTCAGAACTTAGCCTTCCCGAGTTCTGGGGAAATCAGCTGCGGGAAGCCGCGGGCAAAGGGCCAAGGCACACATGCACAGAAACTGCAGCCTGTTGCAGCCCGCGGAAGCGCGGGCAAGAAAGTGGGAGGAAGCCCTCCCGGCCCGCTCCTTCCCTCTCCCCTTTACTCCCCCCCCCCTTGCCATCTTTTTTAGCCACACCCTGCATCACCTGCCTGTTTCCTCGTTTTTCTGACGTTCCCACTAGTTCACCCCCAAAGTCTGCTTCCCTTTGTCTCTCCAGTGAAGAGGATCAGCAGACTTGGGAGAGTGGCCCAAGTGGGTTTCTGCCCTAGCCTCAAGCTAAGCATAGATTTTGTTTTTTAAATGGTTGGAAGACAGTCGAAAGGAAAACGATCCCTTGTGATACATGAAAATCATATGAAAATCAAATGTATAAAGTGTACAGGCACCCCCACATCCTTATTCTTCATGTATTGTCGCCCTTGGCGCCAGACTACCGTGAAAGAGTCACAGGACCATAGAGAGCTAAAACTATTCACAGCTGCCCCTTGATTTAAAAAGAGAAAAGCTTGCAGACCCTGCCTTGGTGTGTCAATGTCCTATCACTTCCTACTTACTTTTTCCTCCTTCCCCTTTTCAGCACACAGGGAGGGGGTGCCTTGGGCCCAGCACCAACGGGTTGTGAGGTGGAGGGAGATGGATGAGACCCTGAACGCTGGAAGGAAGAGCGTTGGGGTTGGTTAAGAATGAAATAGTTAACTGGTGTATTTCGCTTGTTCCCGTCAAGGGGAGGCTTTCCTGGAATGTTGAATGTTTAGGGTGCGTTTTAAAAATTCTTTCAGTGTGTGTTTTCTCCTTGCTCTCACTGTTCCCATCACACAAAGGGGTGCTGGTGTGGAGGGTGTCCTTTCTTTCAGCCACTGCGCACAAGGGCAAAACCTTCCCACCCTTGCGATCTGTTCTACGAGGGAAGGGGACGCAAGCATCTGTAGGTGTGGAAGCTCGGTCAGAGCTGGGCCCCTCAGCTTGGAACCTTCTCCCCAGTCCAAGCCAAACCTTCAGCTACCACGTGACACACTAATACTAAGGCAGGGAGATTTTAGTTTTGATAGGAGGAGCATGTTGTGCAAACACTTGTTTCTAGGCTGTGGTGTTTTGTTTGGTCTCCAGGTCCTGAACCTACCAACACTTTTCTCTCCTTTAGTAAAAGTTCCCCCTAGGGGATTTTAAGTTCTTCAACATTGTGACTGTTGAAAAGAATTTGTCTCTAGAGGGTTCAGGTGCTCTGTTCCTAGGTGCAGCGGGCCACAGCAGTGCAACTTTGATGGTAAAGTACCTAAAGATAGGAGGTGCTAGGAAGGGAAACCAGGGGCCATGGGGCTGCTAGCTTTTGTCATCTTTAGCACGTGTTATTGCACAGTCTGAATGCTTTCATCTTTTGTATCCAGGGAGTGCATCTTAGAGAGAACTCAAAAGCTAAAATCCTAAGTTGCAATTGTTAACATCCATCCAAATTGTAGTTAATTAATATCAAGCAAGAAAGCTTCAGGGTGTGGCCTGGCGGGTGCCAAGAGATCCTGCAGTTGTGCTCTTATCCACCAGGGGGAGCACAACAACTCAGTTCTGGGTTCTGGGCTCAGATTTCTGAAGAATGACTCAACCCAGTAGAATTTCCTTTAGGAATTCTGCGGTGAGAAAAGCAGAGTCCTGCACAGGATTTGAACTGATGTTCTTCCTGGTACAGCCACAGCTTTGGTTCAGCTCTGCCATAAGAAATTCCAGCTACCATTCCTCTGGAAATGAGTGGCAGCTGGATGAAGCAAAGGCAGATGTCAGCAGAAAGAAACCTGGGAACCAAGAGCCTAGGGGTGATCTGCCATGGTATTTCCCCTCTCATGCCTCAGTTCTGTACAAGTAAAGTTAATGGTATACAGCTGTCTGTTTTAAACACACACACACACACACACACACACACACACACACACACACACACACACACAGAGTACATGTATGGTTTCACTAGTTAGGCCAGGTTAACCCAAACTCTTGATCCTCCAAGTATATGCATCCTCACACCCAGCTGAATATACTTCTGCACATCTAATATGTCCTCTCTCCATCTTGGTGCACAATTCCAGATATGCTGTTCATTTTTCTTCAGAGAAATGCACGGGTTTCAAGAGTTTGGTGTTACTTTAAAGGCATCTCGATCATCACAGCAGCCTCTCCATGCTCTTGGG
This sequence comes from Peromyscus maniculatus bairdii, assembly GCF_049852395.1. Taxonomy (NCBI): domain Eukaryota; kingdom Metazoa; phylum Chordata; class Mammalia; order Rodentia; family Cricetidae; genus Peromyscus; species Peromyscus maniculatus. Next base: position 72,535,513 of record NC_134857.1, read on the forward strand.
GAACAGGTCACAGTAATCTCCCTCCGAAGTTCAGTGTGTGTGGGGGCGGGTGTACAGGTTATACACGTATTTACTTACACTGTCTAAGTGTATGTGGGTGTACAGGCTATGCATGTATTTACGCACACTGTCTGAGACTATTAGAAAAGTTTCTCCCTCGTCTGAACCATGTAGTGTTTTCAAGCACTAGGACTTCCACGTGGAGTGCCTTACCGCACCGGCAACACATACAGTGGAGCTACAAGAAAAAAGCTGTCACTTTCTGTGGTGTCTGCCCTTCTCTGGCCCCCTATAAATGGGCCAGACACTAAGAACCTGCTTCAACCCGAAACGAGGCGCCGTGATCCTCCAGCACTCTCCATTCTCCAGCTATATATGTAATGAGCTCCGCCTTTTTGTTTTCTTCAAAGGCAAAAATGTCCAAACCTACGGAGACTGAGCGATGCATCGAGTCCCTGATTGCTGTTTTCCAAAAGTACAGTGGGAAGGATGGGAAAAGCTGCACACTCTCCAAAACTGAGTTCCTCAGCTTCATGAACACAGAGCTGGCTGCCTTCACCAAGGTACCTGTCCCAGCCCCCATACACTGACTGCTCACTGAACAAAACAGGAGCCTGGCAGGATGGCCAAGCATGGAGGATCAGCCTCTGCCTCCTCCTTTTTAGCTCCAGGCCAAGGGTCCATTTCTCAGCCCTTGCTGAGTCCCTGGATCTTGGGGTGAGCCCCATGTGAGCCATAGCAGTTGCCTGGCACTGAGAGTGGCATGTGTAATGGCATGTGTCATAATAGAAGCACTTCAAATTTTATTCCCCCACCCCAAGACTGTAGGGCAGCCCTGTCCAATCAGGTTTTCTGCAATGAAGGAAATAATATTCTATCTTCACATAATAGTAGCAGCCACCAGTCACTGGTTATGACAGAAATTCATTCTACTTGAAATATGGCTAAGGGCTTTCTAAATTAATCTAGATGCAAATATAGATAGTGATGATTGTGTGTGTGTGTGAGAGAGAGAGAGAGGGAGGGGGAGGGAGAGAGAGAGGGAGGGGGAGGGAGGGAGGGAGGGAGGAAGGGAGGGAGGGAGAGAGAGAGAGAGAGAGAGAGAGAGAGAGAGAGAGAGAGAGAGAGAGAGAGAGAGAGAGAGAGAGAGACAGGTGGGGGATGAGCCTTCTCAGGCAGGACCTATAACTTTCTACCTGAAACCACTTATTTCCATAGGGTTTACATGTGGGCCTTGCACGAAACACTTTTACTAAGTTGAATAACCCTTAAAGTCACAAAAAAACAAAACAAAAAAAAACCACAGGACAAGGAGCAAGGAAGTCTGGGTTCATGTCCAGGTCTGCTGCTAAAGCAGATCCCTTCACCTCTTTGAATCTGTTACTTCATGTTGAAAAGGGGAATATTAATAACCCCTTTCCTGGACCTTATACTCTATTGAGAAGAAGATGTGGCAGCATATTTGAAAGCACTGCAGAAAGTGAAATATAAAAATGGCCTTGTCTTTGCAGAATCAGAAGGACCCGGGTGTCCTGGACCGCATGATGAAGAAGTTGGATCTTAACAGCGATGGGCAACTAGATTTCCAAGAGTTTCTCAACCTTATTGGTGGCTTGGCTATAGCATGCCATGATTCCTTCCTCAAGGCTTCCCAGAAGTGTATCTAACCCTCCCACTTCTCTTCAGCCACCAAGTCATCACATCCTCCCCCATCCACACCTGCACTGAGCCCACCACACCCACCATAACATGCAGCTCGTTCCTACTAGCAGAAATAAAATGATACCATTTTTTAATGTATGCTGAGAGTCGGTAGGTTTATGTGGGGGAGGGTGACTTATAGGAGGAATGTAATGGAAGCCGTTACCAGAAACTGCCTAGTAAACAGAGAAGATGTCTCTTGGGTGCACACAAAATCATGACCATTGAGTGATACAACCAGAGTCAGCTCATATTTCTAAGGTTGCTGGACAGAGGCCATTTGTTGCCATCATTCACTTATTAAATGTCTATGTCACAGGCTATGAGAATGCAGTCAGACAACCAATCTCCTGCCTTTGATTTCTAGTGGGGAAGAGAACTAGAACCAAGGGTTGTCCTGATAGGACAGATGTCCCAGGAAGGAAAGGTAATGGGCATGTCACAGTGACTGGATAGTGCACTGCTGCTATATGAAAGACAGAAGAAGCAAGCATTTCAAGGCTGAAGAGGACATTTCAGGAGAAGGAGCTGGGAAGGTTAAGGAACAGAATGGGGCAAGAGCTGTCAGTGCTTTGTGTTTGGTATGGACTTCCTCACCTATGACTGGCTTTAGCTGATAGAATGTCTTCAGTCTCCAACCCCCCTGCAAGCTGCACAGAGAAAGGATGGTGAGGAGCCAGTAGATAACAGATTAGAGAGAAGTGAGGTGAGAGAAGCAGGTTTCAGCAGTGCCTTATGCTTCCCAAGGAGTTAAGCAAAATAGACCAGACTGTGAGGTTGTTTTAGCCTGTGAAGATCCAAAATGAAAGTAAGTGCCTCAGGCTAACTAGTACTATGCTTTTTAGGTATAAGTATAGCTTCCTCTAACGGACTTCCTTAATTGGCTAGTGGCACATGAGTAGGGGGGATGTTTGTAACCTGTAATGGTCTCCATATTCCTTTTGCAGGTGCACCCTGTATTTTAAAAAAAAAAAACAATAACAAAACCCTAACATTACCCCCAATGAAGAGATAGAAAAGCACCAAGCATATTAATGTTATACTGGTCTGTTGACCTACAAGAAAGCAGTAACTCCCATTTGAGACATCATGGTCCAAGGGGACTAACTGGGAGATCTTTACTTGCCTGGTGATACCAGATTCTGGTGAGAAGTAAGACCAATTAGCGTCAAGCTGTTAACTGAAAATTCCAACATGAAACCCATATGGAGTGCCTGCTCCCTGCAAAGAGAATGAATGGTAGAGAGATGCTAGGAGAAGAGGTTGGTTTGACAGAGCTGATGAATTCAAGAGAGTGCTGTGCTAAGTGTACCATTGGACGGGCTAGGTACCAGGGACACTTACATCTCCTTACCTGGTTCTGCCACCTGAGCTTCAAAACTGCCTCCTACACACCTTTACACAAAACAATACCAGGAGTTTTTGTTTCATGTATTCATGAATTAAGTAAATATTGATTTGAATAGTAAGACTGTTCATAGTATCTCCCATGGAGTAATGAAAAGGGCAGAGAAGATTTTTGTTCTTGAGAACCTTGCACTCTCAGGTTCAACCTGTCCAGGCTGAAGTTACCTACTGTCTTCTCCACCTGCAGCCCATACTCTCTACTGGCCTCATCTCAGGCAATGACACATAGTGGTCCCACCGAAGAACACAGAAATCAGCTTCAAACTCTTTTCTTCCATGTCTTACTTCCCCATCCGATGGCAGCCAGTAACCATGTCAGAGGAACAGTAGGTGGCAATTGGGGTTCAAGGTGTCAGCCCAGTAGTAGAAAAACTCTCTGATAGGAATAACCTCATTAGGCAAGGCCATAAGACTATAGACACCAGAATGTCTTTCGGTTCTGTTGTCCCTCTATATGTTTGCTGCTATAGTCTTTTCTATGGTATTTGACATGGTATATATGGATGTGGGGAGTCTCCCACTGCCTGTATTGTAATATGTTTATCTCATGATAACATTCTGATCTACTGGGCACTTATATCTGTGGATTGTCAGAAAGATGACTCCTCCTTAAGCTGTATTGTCTAATTGACACAGAGTTTTGATGAATAAAAATAAACACTAAGATGTTTCATAGCTAAGACCTATAAGCTCCATGAGGCTTTTAGTCACACTTAGGAGCTGTTTTATATCACAGCCCAGATTCATGATTTAGGAAAACATTTGAGTCTAGAAAACAGGCTAGCTCAATTTCCTTCAATCTTAAAATGCTGAGAATTGCAGTCACAGGTTTCTTGTGTACCATTAGGTGATATTAGCCTCAAAATATCTTTAGACTAGATCAGATGCCTTGCTAATGGTTTTTAAAATAAACAATCCCAGATTAGCAATCTTTAGTTCACAAGGATATAGCCAGGCTGCCTGGCTAGGTTGTAAATACAAAGACAGACCAATTATTCCTAGTGGGAAAATGATTAATTATTTTCACCCATTCCTGACCTCAATTTGGTCAGGGCTTCAAAAAACAATTTGACTCTGTAGCCCCAAAATAAGGGCTACAGACTTCTTTCAATAGTCGAGTCACAAACAGGACAAAAAGTACATTTTGAGATTTAAAGCAAAGTACATTTTGAAATTTAAAGCATCACAGAATCTTCAAAGTGCAGACTTGAGCTGATACTAAAAGATATATGGTACCTGAGCCTGAACTGGAGAATCTATGACACCCTTAGTGTCTTGTTATTCCAGCCCTCACCAGGCAACTCTGAGACCTAGGAGAATTCAGAATTTATGACTTCTAATTACAAAGTGTTTGTTCAAATTGTTCACATAGTCATCAGTTAGTTTGATTTGCCTTTCCCTTTCCTGGGACATGGTGTTTTTTGTTTTTTTAACTTATAATCATTCACTTGAGAAGTGGTACATAACTTCCCTATGACTCCTGTATTGCCCAAAAGAGTTAATTGGGGTGTATAAGTTGTAAAAAGACACAAGAGAGGGGAGCAACGAAGGAGAACAACATGTGAGAGAATAAAGAAAGGAAGGAACCATCAAGAGAGTGCATGAGAGTCCTAATTTTCCCTCAGGTAGAAAAGTCATAGCAATCTGAAAGGATTTTAGCATGTAAATGATTAAAAGTCCAAATAAGTAGAACAAAAAAAAATCAAATGCATAGAAAATGAGGACAAGACACATGAAGAAAAAAGAAACAAATAAGGATGCTATAAGTTAAATCATTATGCAAATATATAAAGGCTCCTGAACTGAGTGTTTCACCTCCAGTTCATGGCCCAGCTCCAGAGATACGGAGAGGACTTCTCCCTCCCCACTGAGTCCCAGGAAGACTTGAGTGACTCACTGCACCTGCCCACCTCACAAGGGCCCGATTGTACTGCCCAGTAACGGCAAGAGAAGCGGTGGGAAGAGGACCACACCCGAGTAGTAACTGTGATACTACTTTGATTCTGACTTCATGCATACTTTGATTCTGACTCTTCTGAATCTCATAAGCCTTGCCCTATCACCACTAAGGGCATTCCTGGATGGCCACAGTCAAGGAGGAATGTTGGGAGGAAGAAGCAAGTCTGCACTGGCTGGGAATGGCCTTCTGAATGACCTCAGCAGCCTGGGAACACAGCCAGCTGGGGGAGAAGGGAGCATCAGCTCGCCTGCCTGCACAGCCTCCTCCATTGGGAACAAAACCAAAGATGAGAAATGTCCCTGTTCCAGAGTCACTGCCTTTCCCCACCAGCAGCTTACTGTCAGCACTGTCATGATGCCTCGCCTAGAGGTCACCATGGATTCTAGTAAGAATGCAGAAAAACAAACAGAAAGGACAAGGACTCAGGAATGCTGCAAGTCCACGAGTTGATCAATTTTCAGCAGAGGAAGAACCCAGCGTGAACCTTGGGAAAGGTTAAATTAACACCACCTTGGCAGCAGAGGTTGCAAGGTGGCCAATGCTGGCTCCCCCTTCTCACCCCTTCTCATCCACATGCTGCATTCTTCCAGGAGCCAGAACCCCTGTCCCCAGGAACCAACAGCCTGTTCTCAGCCTTTATCATCCTAAATTAACAGAACTGTGGGAGACACTGTCGATGGAACCCCGACATCATTGTTATTCCTACAACCTCACAATACCAGGCAACACTCGTCCTTACATTCTAGAAAGCCTGCCATCCATCCCACTAGTTGTGTGACAATGGGCAAGTTCTGAGTCTCCTCTTCCTTCCTTAATTGGAAAATGGAGATAAAATAGACACAATTTGTTGACTGACTCTTAATTTTTCATTATTTTTATTTCATATATATGGGTATTTTGCCTACATGTATGTGAGCACAGTATATACATGCAGCACCTGAAGATGCCAGATGACATCAGATTCCCTAGAAGTCGAGTTACAGATGGTTGTGAGTCACCATGAGGGTGCAGGTCCTATGGAAGAGTGCTCTCAAAGGCTGAGCCATCCCCCCAGTCCCCTAGCTGGTTGGTTTTAAATCTTCTGTCCCCTTTTATTTTCATCATAGAAATTTAAAAGTGTAGTCTGGATCACAGGTCTCCCTTGCAGCTTCCTGTTGATATTAATGGTAAAAATGGTCATAGCTAATAACTTACTGATCGTTCACAGCACAACAGAGGGACTTTCTATCATTATCTGTTACTCCTCTTGACAGTCCTATAGTATAAGCTCCACCACTAACAACTGTTTACAAGTGGGGAAACAGAGGCACCATGAGTCAGGACTTACCCCAGGTCTCAGAGCAAATAAGATGCAAGATCAAGCCAATCTGACTCTGAAGTCTGACGAACCAGCAAGCTCTTCTTCTCTGCTCTCTCTTCTCTGTTTGCCCTGTCCCACAGATTCTCCTGTTTACCTTGGTTTCTTTTCTTCTTTTTCTTTCCTTCCTTCCTTCCTTCCTTCCTTCCTTCCTTCCTTCCTTCCTTCCTTCTTTCTTTCTTGATGTTCATTTTGTTTTGTTTTCTTTAAGAACCCTCTTCCGAGACAGGACGGGTGGTGGAGACAAGCAGACGCAGGTAGGTCCGCAGCAGCGACGGCGGCCAGCAGAGGTGGACGGGCCCAGCAGCGGCCCGCAGAGGTAGATGGGCAGTAGACGGGGCCCAGCGGCAGTGGCCGACAGGGACATACAGGCCCAGCGGCGGCCTGCAGAGGTAGACAGGCCACACAGCGGAGACAAGCAGATGCAGGTAGGCCCGCGGAGGCGGCCCACTGAGGTAGACGGGCCCGGCGACAGTGACAAGCAGAGGTAGGTAGGCCCGCTGCGGCAGCCAGCAGAGACATACAGGCCCAGCGGCAGCCCGAAGAGGCAGACAGACCCAGCCGCAGCTGACAGGGACATACAGGCCCTGCTGTGGACCGCAAAGGTAGACAGGCCCGGCGATGGAGACAAGCAGACGCAGCTTGGAACAGGGACGCCTCTAACCCCAACACCTGGGGAAGAAGCTATCTCCGTGGGTCGGAGCTAGAACAAATCTGAACACTCTGTCTGAGGACAACCCAGGGCCCATTTGCTGATCCTGTGAAACCCAACAACTTGGAGGTGTTGGTGAGACTACCCCGCTCAGCTGAAACCCATCTGGGAGAGGATTCAGACGCCTACAGTTGGAAGTCTGAAGAAACAAGATCAGCCGAGGAGTTGACAAATAAACAAAACATGACCTGGTGCTGAAGAAGAAGGCACTGCCCAGCCACCAAACCAGATCACCAGAATCATAAGTATATACTTCACCGACTGAGATCAACTGCCCCTGAAGAAATAGCCCAATAGCACCAATTTAACCAAGAACACCTACTAAACCAAGACTAAAAATTAAAACAAGAGAGGCACTCTCAGACACAGACACCACCTGCACCTCACAGAGGAAGAGATGATTAGACGCCAGTGCAAAAATACAGGCAACAACATAAAGACCTATATGGCAGCATCAGAACTTAGTGATTCTACACCTGAAAGACCTGAACATACCAAGACAGAAGAAACAGAAGAAATCAACCCTAAAAATGACTTTAAGAAGATGATAGAGGCCCTTAAAGAAGAAATAAAACATTCCCTCAAAGAGGAAATAAAAACTTTCCTTAAAGAGGAAATGAAAAACTCCCTTAAAGAGGAAATAAAAACTCCCCTTAAAGAGGAAATGAAAAACTCCATTAAAGAGAAAATAAAAAAACTCCCTTAAAGAAATGGAAGAAAAAACGGAAAAAAAATTGGAAGAAATCAAAGAAAGCCAAGAAAAAGCAATTAAACAGATGAGAGAAACATTCCAAGATCTGAAAAATGAATTTGAGACAATAAAGAAAACACATGCTGAGGGAATGCTGGAAATAGAAATCCTGACTAAATGAACAGGAACTACAGAAACAAGCATAACCAACTGATTGCAAGAGATGGAACAGAGAATCTCTGACACTGAAGACACAATAGAGAAAATAGATTCGTCAATCAAAGAAAACACTAAAGACAAAAAAGTTGTAACACAAAACGTCCAGGAAATTTGGGACACCATGAAAAGACCAAACCTAAGAATAAAAGGGATAGAAGAAGGAGAAGAATACCAACTCAAAGGCACAGAAAATATATTCAACAAAATCATAGAAGAAAACTTTCCTAACCTAAAGAAAGAAATACCTATGAAGATACAAGAAGCTTATAGAACACCGAATAGGCTGGATCCAAAAAAAAAGTCCCCTCGCCACATAATAATCAAAACACTAGACACACAGAACAAAGAAAGAATATTAAGAGCCGCAAAGGAAAAAGACCAAGTAACATATAAAGGCAAACTCATCAGAATAACACCAGACTACTTAATAGAGACTATGAAAGCTAGAAGATCATGGACAAACCTTATGCAGACACTAAGAGACCACGGATGCCAACCCAGACTATTATACCCAGTAAAACTCTCAATCATCATAGGTGGAGTAAACAAAATATTCCAGGATAAAACCAGATTTAATCAATAGCTGTCCACAAACCCAGCCCTACAGAAAGCACTAGAAGGGAAAATCCAACCCAAAGAAGCTAAACACATCCATGAAAAATCAAGCAATAGATAATCCTACACCAACATACACCAGAGAAGGACAGCACAACACAACCACAAAAAAATAACAGGAATTAACAATCACTGGTCATTAATATCCATCAATGGTCTCAACTCACCTATAAAAAGACACAGGCTAACAGAATGGATAAGAAAATAGGACCCATTAATCTGCTGCATACAAGAAACACACCTTAACTTCAAAGACAGACACTACCTCCGAGTAAAGGGCTGGGAAAAGGCTTTCCAAGCAAATGGACCTAAGAAACAAGCTGGTGTAGCTATCATAATATCTAATAAAATAGACTTCAAACTAAAATCAATCAAAAGAGATCAGGATGGACATTACATATTTATCACAGGAAAAATCCACCAAGATGAAGTCTCGATTCTAAACATTTATGCTCCAAATACAAAAGTACCCACATTCATAAAAGAAACACTACTAAAATTTAAAAACGCACATCAAACCCCACACATTAGTAGTGGGAGATTTTAACACACCACTCTCACCAAAAGACAGATCTACCAGACTGAAACTTAACAAAGAAATAAAGGACCTAACAGATGTTATGATTCAAATGGACCTAATAGATATCTACAGAACATTCCATCCTAACACAAAAGAATATACCTTCTTCTCAGCACCCCATGGAACCTTCTCAAAAATTGACCACATGCTTGGACACAAAATAAATCTCAACAGATACAAAAAAATTGGAATAACCTCCTGTATCTTATCAGACCACCATGCCTTAAAGTTAGACTTCAACAACAACAAAAATTATAGAAAACCCACAAACTCATGGAAACTGAATAATGCCCACCTGAAACATCAATGGGTCAAGGAAGAAATAAAGAAAGAAATTAAAGATTTCCTAGAATTCAATGAAAATGAAAGTATAACATACCCAAACTTATGGGACACTATGAAAGCAGTGCTAAGAGGAAAATTCATAGCTCTAAATCCACACATAAAGAAGAAGGAGCAATCCCACACCAATAAATTAACAGTACAACTGAAAGCTCTAGAACAAAAAGAAACAAACTCACCCAGGAGAAATAGACACCAGGAAATAATCAAATTGAGGGCTGAAATCAACGAAATAGAAAACAAGAGAACAATACAAAAAAATCAATGAAACAAAGAGTTGATTCTTTGAAAAAATCAACAAGATAGACAAACCCATAGCCAAATTAACCAAAAGGCAAAGAGAGAGCACCCAAATTCACAAAATCAGAAATGAAAAGGGACACATAACAACAGACAATGAGGAAATCCAGAGAATCATCAGATCATACTTAAAAAACCTGTACTCCACAAAAATGGAAAACCAGGAAGAAAGGGACAATTTTCTGGATAAATACCACATACCAAAGTTAAATCAAGACGAGATAAACCATTTAAATAGACCAATAACCCCTAAAGAAATAGAAACAGTCATCAAAAGTCTCCCAACCAAAAAAAGCCCAGGACGAGATGGTTTCAGTGCAGAATTCTACCAGACTTTCAAAGAAGAACTAATATCAATACTCTTCAAAGTGTTCCACACAATAGAAACAGAAGGAACACTACCAAACTCTTTTTATGAGGCTACAATTACCCTGATACCCAAACCACACAAGATGCAACAAAGAAAGAGAACTACAGACCAATCTCCCTCATGAACATTGATGCAAAAATACTCAACAAAATATTGGCAAACCGAATCCAAGAATACATCAAAACAATCATCCATCACGACCAAGTAGGATTCATCCCAGGGATGCAAGGATGGTTCAACATATGAAAATCAGTCAATGTAATACACCATATAAACAAACTGAAAGAAAAAAAACCACATGATCATCTCCTTAGATGTTGAAAAAGCCTTTGACAAAATCCAACACCCCTTCATGATAAAGGTCTTAGAAAGATCAGGAATACAAGGAACATTTCTAAACATAATAAAAGCAATTTATAGCAAGCCAACAGCAAACATCAAATTAAATGGAGAGAAACTCAAAGCGATACCACTAAATTCAGGAACAAGACAAGGCTGCCCACTCTCCCCATATTTATTCAATATAGTACTAGAAGTTCTAGCTAGGGCAATAAGACAACAAAAGGAGATCAAAGGGATACAAATTGGCAAGGAAGAAGTCAAACTTTCACTATTTGCAGATGATATGATAGTATACATAAGTGACCCCAAAAACTCTACCAGGGAACTCCTACAGCTGATAAACTCCTTCAGTAAAGTGGCGGGATACAAGATTAACTAAAAAAAATCAGTAGCCCTTCTATACACAAATGATAAAAGGGCTGAGAAAGAAGCCAGAGAAACGTCACCCTTTACAATAGCCACAAATAATATAAAATACCTTGGGATAACACTAACTAAACAAGTGAAGGACCTTTTTGATAAGAACTTTAAATCTCTAAAGAAAGAAATTGAAGAAGATATCAGAAAATGGAAGGATCTACCATGCTCATGGATAGGTAGGATTAACATAGTAAAAATGGCAATCTTACCAAAAGCAATCTACAGATTCAATGCAATCCCCATCAAAATCCCAACACAATTCTTCACAGACTTGGAAAGAAAAATACTCAACTTCATATGGGAAAACAAAAGACCCAGGATAGCTAAAAGAATCCTATACGATAAAGCAACCTTTGGAGGCATCACCATCCCTGACCTCAAACTCTACTATAGAGCTATAGTAATAAAAACAGCTTGGTACTGGTATAAAAACCGACATACGGACCAGTGGAATCGAATTGAAGACCCTGACATTAATCCATGCACATATGAACACCTGGTTTTTGACAAAGGAGCCAAAACTATACAATGGAAAAAAGAAAGTATCTTCAACAAATGGTGTTGGCATAACTGGATGTCAATATGTAAAAGATTACAAATAGATCCATATCTGTCACCATGCACAAAACTCAAGTCCAAGTGGATCAAAGACCTGAACATAAATCCAGTTACACTAAACTTAATAGAAAAGAAAGTAGGAAGCACTCTTGAACTCATTGGCACTGGAGACCATTTCCTAAATAAAACACCAACAGCACAGACCCTGAGCACAACAATTAATAAATGGGACCTCTAGAAATTGAGAAGCTTTTGCAGGGCAAAAGACACAGTCAATAAGACAAAAAGACAGCCAACAGAATGGGAAAAGATCTTCACCAACCCCACATCTGACAGAGGATTGATCTCCACAGTATATAAAGAACTCAAGAAACTAGACATCAAAATACTAAACAGTCCAATTAAAAAATGGGCTAAAGAGCTAAACAGAGAATTCACAAAACAAGAAATACAAATGGCTGAAAGACATTTAAAGAAATGCTCAACATCCTTAATCATCAGAGAAATGCAAATCAAAACGACTCTGAGATACCACCTTACACCTGTCAGAATGGCTATGATCAAAAACACCAATGACAATCAATGTTGGAGAGGATGTGAAGCAAAGGGAACATTCCTCCACTGTTGGTGGGAATGTAAACTTGAACAACCACTGTGGAAATCAGTATGGTGGTTTCTCAGAAAATTAGGAATCGAACTACCTCAAGACCCAGCCATCCCACTCTTGGGCATATACCCAAGGAATGCTGATTTATACCATAAAGATACATGCTCAGCTATGTTCATATCAGCACTATTTGTAATAGCCAGAACCTGGAAACAACCTAGATGCCCATCAATGGAAGAATAGATGGAAAAAATGTGGTACATATACACAATGGAGTACTACTCAGCAGAGAAAAACAATGAAAGCAAGAAATTTGCAGGCAAATGGATGGAACTAGAAAAAATCATCCTGAGTGAGGTAACCCAAACCCAGAAAGACAGTCATGGTATGTACTCACTCATAAGTGGATTCTAGATATAAAATAAAGAACAATCAGACCACAACCCATAGAACCATAGAGGCTATATATATAGCATGGAGATCCCTAGGACCATTGTGGCTTATAATAAATTTCAGTTTTACTCAATTATTGAAAAAAAAAATAGCCAAATGAATGGAAACACATGAACTATGAACCAAAGGCTGGGGGGCCCCCAGCTGGATCAGGCCCTCTGAATAGGTGAGACAGTTGATTGGCTTGATCTGTTTGGGAGGCATCTAGGCAGTGGGACCAAGTCCTGTGCTCATTCCATGAGTTGGCTGTTTGAAACCTGGAGCTTATGCAGGGACACTTGGCTCAGTCTGGGAGGAGGGGACTGGACCTGCCTGGACTGAGTCTACCAGGTTGATCTCAGTCCTTGGGGGAGGATTTGCCCTGGAGGAGGTGGGAATGGGGGGTGAGCTGGGGGTAAGGGGAGGGGGAGAATAGGGGACCCCCTAGCTGATATGTAGAACTGAATGGTATTGTAAAATAAAATAAAATTAAAAAGAAAAAAGAACCCTCTTCCTACCCTGACCAGACAGCAATGCCTCTGCCCTCAATTCTTTCAGCATGGTCTGTGGAACACATCAGGGCTCACCGACATGCTGGTTTGGTCCTTTCAGCAGTAGACCCAGATCTCCCAGTCTAGGTGAGGCCTGAGACACTGCGTTTCTGTCAACTGTGAGGCAGTGGTGAGTTCTCTGTTGCCTGTCATGAACCACACTGTTGAAGCCAGGATCCATAGATCCACACATATACTTTTACCAGGTGTATTTATCAAAATACGGACAATAATGATTTCTGAAGACCCTTTTTTTCTCTTGATGTTTCTATACTGCACATTTTTACTTAATGAAAACTCCCACACCCCTTGGCTCTGTGTGTGTGTGTGTGTGTGTGTGTGTGTGTGTGTGTGTGTGTGTGTGTGTGACAGAGAGACAGAGACAGACAGAGACAGACAGAGAGGGAGGGAGGGAGGGAGGGAGAGAGGGAGGGAGGGAGGAAGAGAGAGAGAGAGAGAGAGAGAGAGAGAGAGAGAGAGAGAGAGAGAGAGAGACAGACAGACAGACAGACAGACTGACAGACAGACTGTACCCATGTGTGCACACAAGTGTGTTGGAGGGACATACATGCAGTGTGAGAGCCAGAGTTCAATGTTGGGTCTTCTTCTATTGCTCTCCACTTTATTTTTTGAGACAGGGTCATTCACTGAACCCGGAGCTCTGAATGGACAGGTCAGCATGCCACCAGCTGCTGCCTTACACATTTTTTTGCTGTTGTTTGTTTTTTGTCAGTCACCCCTCTTAGATTGAGTTCTCCAAGAGAAAGACTGTATCTTTATTTTTTTTTATCCACTGTGTTTTGTAGTTCTAGACCTATAGCTGGCACTCAGTCAATATGTAAATAAATGTACCTCCCAAAAGTGAGGCGATCAAATATCTCAGTATACACAGGGCAATTGGTTCCAAGTCTCCTAAGGGCAAAATCTAAGGATGCTCAAAAAATGGCACAGCACAGTATTTGCATATTGCCTATGCATGTCTCTTCATATTTTTTAAGATCGGCTCTAGATTATTCATAATATATAATGCAATATAAAGGTTATGCAAACTATTGTTTCACTGTGTTATGTAGATAATAGTGACATTTTCATGTTCAACACTGATGCAGGTTTTTAAACTCTTCTTGCATATTTACCATCTATGGTTAGTTGAATATGTACCTGCAAAGCTCATGGACTCAGAGGTTCAACTTTATTGGTTATTGTCCTAAAATTGATGATAAAGAAACAGAAGTTAGGTGACTTTTCCTAAGTTACAGTCCTAATGAATGGGAACCCCTGAACTCAAATCCCAAAAAGCTAGTCTCCTATTTTACTGCAGCTTCCCCATTGAGTATGAGTGAGAAAAAATATTTTGTCTCATGTTGTGTCAAGGTGATGGACCAGTGTCTCATAATGGGAAACCACTTTGTCCTTAGCAGACCTTGATAAAGCTCAGGCTAGTGCGTCCACTGCTACCTTTAGAAACTGATGGAATCAAGAATATGAACATCTTTTAAAATCGGTCAGGCATTAACTTATTTGATTGTTAGAATAGGTCATGTATTTTAGAAGTGGAAATGGGGAAGAGAGGGAGAGAAGGAAGGAGGGAGGGGGAGATGGAAGGATGGAGGGAGACAGCATTCAGACTGAGACAGAATGCAGTATATAGGAAGAATCCACACATCCACTCTTGCTCTCCTCCGATGCTCATTGGACTTGTAACAGTGTGCCAGATCACTCTCCTCAGTCATCACTGTAGTCCTCGGGTTTCCACTCTCCCTCAGTCTCCACTTAGAGACTGCACTATCCTCTAAGACAAGCCTCCGTCCCCCAGGAATCTTCTATCACCGAGGGAGCAAAGCTGTGCACAGGTGGTGACAAGGGGCAGGAATCAAGGGGCCACACCCAACTCTAGGCTAGGGAATTCTGTGGAGCTTCAGGGGGAAAGAAACGCCTTCTACTCAGAACCCTAAGACTATGTCCTCCTACAGCCAGTCCTCAATTGGCCTGTCAATCTTTGATTCCCTTCACCACCTTCCTTAAATGCAAGGAGTGCATCACTTTTGTCTGTCCATACCCTGGAGCTTCCTGTTCAGTGTCTGCACCCAACTCCCCACCATGCCTGTAGAGAGATGGCTGAGCCTGTCATCCTGCCTAATCCCATGCATGAAACATGTGCCAGGGGCTGGGTTTTTCCCAGGGAAGTGGTTCTCTATGAAGTGACAGTTGGGAAAGTCCCAATCTACACCACTAGGACTGGATTAAAGCCAACTCCATGAGATGGAACCCATGCCTGACACTACTAGGGTGGCCAGGAACCTGAGACTAGATAGGCCAAGGATCTAGAGGAGACCAAATCCTATTGCCCTGCCAAGAGAACATAACAATAAAATGACTTCTAATGACATTTGATATACTCATAGAGAAGCTTCCTCCTGCAGGAGATGGGAGGTAACACAGAGACCCACAACTGAACAATATGCAGAGTGAGAGACCTTGGAGCACTCAGTCCTAAATGAAGTGTCTTCATCAAACCCTTCCCCTTAGGGCCCAGCAAGTTATACAGAGGAGGAGGGGGAGGAGGAGGAGGGAGGAAAGAGTGTAAGAGCTAGAAGGAATGACTCCAAGGAAACAGTGCTCTCCAGCACAATAAGATTGACATAGGTATGAATTCACAGAGAACTGTGTCAACAAGCCCAGAGCATACACAGGTTCAAGCCAGAAGGAGTCCCAGCAGTGACATTGGGTAGTGGACACAGGCACCCACCCCTAACCAAGAACTAGCTGTAAATGATACCACTTGTGAAGGAAAAAATTAGTTTTCTCCAATGGGGTCTCACTGGATATATTCACCAAAATTTCAGGATAAGCTCCATGCCTAGGAGTAATTGACCAGCAAAAACCAAATCAGTGGTATTTTTTGTAGGCTTTTTGTCTCATATTGCTTTGTTTGGGCTTTTTTTTTGTCTTAGTGGTCTTTTGCTTATATATTTTAGTTTCTAATTTTGTTCTTTTGTTGGGAGGTTTTGTGTTTGTTTTAGGGGGTTTGGGCTTTTGTGCTTTAAAGAGAAATGGCATGGAGTTGTGTGATTGGGAAGGCAGGAGGGTCTGGAGGAGGTGAGGGAGGGAAAGTGTGACCAGGATATACTGTATGAAAACATTTTCTTCAATATAAAAACAAGCCAGACAGTGGTGGCACACGCCTTTAATCCCTGCACTTGGGAGGCAGAGTCAGGCGGATCTCTGTGAGTTCAAAGCCAGCCTGGTCTACAGAGCGAGATCCAGGAAAGGTGCAAAGCTACACAGAGAAACTCTGTCTCGAAAAATCAAAAACTAAACAAATCGAACTCAGTAGGTTATTATTTTTGATGGAATATAAAAAAAAAAGAGGACACGAAGTCGAGAGGGGGTAGGGATGGATCTGGGAGAAGTTAGGGAGAATAGGGTATTATGATCAATGTACACTATATGCATGTATAAAATTCTCAAAGGCTTAATACAATATGTTTAAAATAAAGGTGCATAAGATACACAATGGATTATTACTAGAATCACAACACTAATCAACCTGAAATGATGGTTTTTATTCTGGGGTTGAATCCAGGGTCCCAAGCCTGCTAAGCATCAGTTACTGCTGAGCTACACCACCAGCCCCTAGAATACCTCTTGAGATAATTCTACAAAACAGAACACGATGAACTATAAAATCATCTGGCGTCTTGAAACAAACAAACAAAAAACTAAAAAAAACCCAAAACTCTAAAATCATTTTGACATTTTTTTTTTTTTTTTTTTTTGGTTTTTCGAGACAGGGTTTCTCTGTGTAGCTTTGCGCCTTTCCTGGGACTCACTTGGTAGCCCAGGCTGGCCTCGAACTCACAGAGATCCGCCTGGCTCTGCCTCCCGAGTGTTGGGATTAAAGGCGTGCGCAACCACTGCCCGGCTTCATTTTGACATTTTACTAGGAGAGACATAGACTACTCTTCGGCTCTTGTATGACATGACCAAGGTGCACCTCTGCAGTGGCCCATGGATTGACAACCTCTAGAGCTCCAGCAGCTAGGTTCTAGACTGTCAGAGAACCTGTGCTCAATGAGATCAGAATAAATTTACTTAGAAGTCCACCAACGAAACTGAATTCTATGCCAAAACTCAGTTTTGACACATCTGGAACCCAACAGAGTTCAATCAAACATCTCTCAGTTCACCTTTTTAAAAAAGCACCCAGTGCATTCAGGATTCCTTTCCCCGCGGCTCTGAGAAGTTACCAAAGGCGAGAGCACACAAGGCAGGATGCAGTCCTCCATCGGCCTGTGCTCAGCCTAGTAGATCTTCTTCTCAGCTCCGTATTGGATTTTCGGAATACAAGCACTGTCTCTGTTTGAGCCATTCAAGATTACACAAATCCCACCAAGTAGCTATTCTCTCTGTGGCCACCAGAGGGTCCCACAGCATTAACTAGAAGACAAGGTCACGCCCACTCCCAGTACAACACCCAGTTTCCAGCCAATAGGAGGGACTGGGAGGCCAGTCCTGAAGGCTTTTACTTTTGAGGAATCTCCCAACATTTTACAAGAGGCTTGGGCCACTGGAGTTTCAAGGAGTCAGGTTTCTGTGAGTCTGAACATTGCCAGGCACATTCCAATTTCACTAATTAACAAAGAGTAGCTATAGTTCAAATAATTGTTTCTCTGATGCGGTCTCCAGGGTTTCTGCCAGTGGCGCCACTTGTGTTAAGGAAGGGAAAGCTTGTAGACTGGCAGTTGGCAGCCACGAGGGGCACGCTGTGTCTCGCAGGTCTTCCCTCAGTGCCAAGCACTGGATTTGGGCACGCTGGCATTCCATTCCAGCCTAATTACTCAACTCAGGGTGCAAGGTTGTGTTTTCTCCTCCTTGGAAGAAAGTCGTGGTAATAACCGGGAAATCAGTTTTGCTGAGGACTAGAAAACGGTAGAAAATTCCATCTTCCCTTGGCCAGCTATTATTCTAGCAAACTCAAATGTTAGAATTGATTATCATCTGGTTCTAAATCTTTTTTTCCCCCTGGCTTATTAACAAACTGGAAAGGGAGGCTGGAGAGAGAGAGAGAGAGAGAGAGAGAGAGAGAGAGAGAGAGAGAGAGAGAGAGAGAGAGAGAGAGAGAGAGAGAGAGAGAGAGAGAGAGCTCATTTGTTAAGAGCATTGGTTATTCTTCCAGAGGTTCTGGGTTTGATTCCCAGCAACCACAAAGTGGCTCTATAACTCCAGTCGTCGGGATCCTAAGTCCTCTTCTGGCCTTTTCAGGTACTGCATGCATGTGGTGCAGAGCTGTACATGCAGCCAAACACACACACACACACACACACACACACACACTGAAAATTAAAAGTTCTTAAAGAGGCTGGAAATATTCAGGAAAAATATTTTTAAACAATCAAAAGGTTTATTTAAAGGATTATTTCAAAATACAAGGCATGAATGACTCCTTCAGGATGGCTGCAGGGTAGGAATTTGAAATCCAAGTCACAGGAGAAGAAAAGATGCAACAGAGACTTTCCCATTGCACAACGCACTCACATCACAGAAGCAGGTTCAACAGAGGTCTGCCTGGCTGTCTCCCATGCTCTACCTATTGGTCAAAGCCATTTCTAACTTGAGAGGAGTACTTACTAGATGACAGGCACTCTGCTAAGTATTCACATGTATTTTCTTATTTATATTCATAACATCCCTGTGAGGTGGGTGTCTGCTATCAAGTCTCTTTCCAGAAGAGAAAGCTGGGCCTCAGGAGCTTGGGTAACATATTCAGGATCTCGTAGATAATGAAGGGCAGAGAAAATATGATTCACTCCCAAGCTGATCTTAATCTGCTGAGCCTGCTCCAGTTGGTAGCGGGTTGTTTGTTCTAGTGCCAGCAAAATATTTGAACAGGTCCCTGTAAATGCTACCTGTGTAGGCTCATCTCTCGTCGCTGCTCCCCTTATTCAGGGTGCTTCAGACACAGTGGTGATTTTTCAGTTCTGCTGTCAGACTAACATTCACATCACCTTTCTTCCTTCCCTCTGGAGACCTCCCATCTCTGCTAGCAACTCTAGTGCCTCTACTGCCTCTAAATCTGGGTTTCAATGTCCCCAACTCACAGCAGCTTTCTCTGACTTTCTACCTAAAATAGGATCTGCCCATTCTTCTCATAGAATCTTATTTTTTTTCCATTATGGCACTTATTGCAACGAACAGATTTTAGTTTTCATATTAATTTGCATTTCATTCGTCCTTTCCATTATGAAAGGCTGATGTCTTAGTTGGGGTTAGTATTGTTGCAATGAAACATCATGACCAAAACCAGATTGGGGAGGAAAGGGTTTATTCGGCTTATGCTTCCATACCATTGTTCATTATTGAATAAAGTCATGGCAGGAACCTGGAGGCAGTTGCTGATACAGAGGCCATAGAAGAGTGCTGCTTACTGGTTTATTCTTCATGATTTGCTCAGCCTGCTTTCTTCTTATACCAAGGACCACCAGCCCAGGAAATGGCACCACACACAATGGCCGTCCTCCAATAATGACTAATTAAGAAATGCCCTACAGGTTTGCCTACAGCCCAATCTTATGGAGGCATTTTCTCAGCTGAGGTTCCCTCCTCTCAGAAGACACTAGCTTGTGTCAAGTTGACATAAAACTATCTAGCACAGCTCATCAGGTCAGTGATTTTCTGTCTGGGTGGACAGCATATGTCCAGTAGCCATCACTGTGGGAATTAATAGGTCACTCCG
This sequence comes from Peromyscus maniculatus bairdii, assembly GCF_049852395.1. Lineage (NCBI taxonomy): Eukaryota > Metazoa > Chordata > Mammalia > Rodentia > Cricetidae > Peromyscus > Peromyscus maniculatus. The sequence goes on from NC_134857.1 coordinate 72,555,413, forward strand.
TAAATATTTTCACAGATTATAATCATTCACACTTGCATCTTTCCTACAGAAGGAAGTGGTGATTTCCAGTACAGAGCTAAGGGGACTTCTGGAGGGCTGGCAACACGGTTCAGCAGTAATTTCAGTAATAGAACTGTTGCTCTTTCAGAGAAGATGAGTTCAGTCCCCAGCACTCACATCAGGCAGCTCACAACTGCCTGTACCTCCAGCCTCAGGGGATCCAACATCTTCTTTTGGCCTGTGTGGGGTACCTGCACACCTATGACATACACTCACAATGGCACACATACATACACATGAAAAAATAAATCTTTTTTTTTAATGAGAGAACTTCTGTAGGCAAAAAAACAAAAAAAACAAAAAACAAAAAACACACAAAAAAAACCAACCCATTAACACTAGTCTTTTGAATTCTGTCACTTTAAGGCAGAGGTAAGTTATGCAGCTTGGCTGAGTCCCCCCCCCCCCCCACACACACACCTTTGGTAGTGGCAAACAGTCCAGTCTTGTTTTTCTAAAGCTACTTCTCTTGCAAAGTAGAAGATTACTCAGAAGAGGTGGGACCTGCTGGGACCGAGCTGGACAGCTTCATGTTCATTAGACAGCTTGGTCTTCTCCTGTGCCCTAGAAGATGAATCCACCCCCATTTTACCCACAAGGAAACTGGCTGGCTGTGGTGATGTGCCTAGAGCATAGGGCTAAGTAGGAGAGTTGCTCACTTCCTGTTTACATTCTGCAGTGGCTTCTCATTACCGAGGAAACAAGCTCCCACTTCCTAAGCAGGTGCCAAGAAAGGCACCAGTGCCAGGACTCTGAGCTTTAAGAACTTTGCATTTTCCCCATGCCACTGGGGCAGTTTCTGGAATCAGTACACTCCTGAGCCCATACCAGCACCTGCTTTTTCTTCCTATCTACCCCCACAAAAACACGTTTGCTACTGGTTCTTTAAGAGCCACACAAGTAAACTCACAAAACGATGCATTTCCTTGTAGGAATTCATATAAAGCAAGCATGTGGCCAAGATATTGGTTCAAAATTGTTCCTTTTATATATTATGTGATTTTCTACTTATGGTAGTATAATAGTTAGAAACAACTTAAATGCTCAGCTCTCACTATTTTGGGGTACACTGGTACAGTCACATTTATTTAGACCAGTTTCTTTTCTTTTCCTTTTCATGTTGCCAGCAAGAAGAAATCTTGACCAGATCAACACAACTGAAGTCCCTGAAGGACAGTTGTGACTCCTCCAAGAGTATTGAAACCGACCAACAAATTTTCTTCAGCTATGATTTATGTGTACCTAGTCTCTGGGTAGACAGAATGTTAAAGTAGGCTGTACAGATTTCTGCATGGTACCACACATGAAGAAACAGTATAATTTCCAGGACCTATGAACACTTCATCCTATCAGTGTTTAGGACAGACTGGTCAATGACCTTGTACTGCCCAAAATACTAGCACTCCAAAAGAATGTCTCTCTATTCACTCAGGTTATGTTGTAGCAAATAAACCCCCTAATTCTTAGGTCTTTCTTATCCACAAAACTGGCCCAGTGATGGGTTCCTGGTCAACAAGTAATTTTCTGCCATATAGTGATTCGGGGACCCAGGCTCTTCCCAACTGTGGCTCTTCTGTCTTTAGATCCATGGAGTCCAGCAGACATAAACAAAAAATATGGTGAAATCACCTATACTGCCTGAGTCTGGAAATGACTCACATCACTTGCAGTCTCATTCTGTGGATGATTAGTCACAAAATCGCAGCTGGATGCAAGAGGTGCTAGAAACATAATCCCTGGCTAAGCAGCCACTTCCCAGAAACAATTCTACCCCGTGGAAGAAAAATAGACATTTGTAGTGAATAGCCCACACCTCTATGCTCCAGCCACAGATTCAAAATGGCTGAGGGCCACTGGTAATGGGGTTTTATTGCTATGCCTCATAGAGAAGGAGGAAGAATCTCTAGTATCACTTTACTAGATGGTACCTCAAGCCTGGTGGGCAACTTGTAAATTGCTTCCTTTCATTTCAGGGACCACACTGCATCCAACCCCTGTTTCTCCAGGGCTGTTCAGTTTGCTGTTTGTACATCTTCCCTTCATTGCTTGCTCCAACTCTATCCTTTACGGAACAGCTCCATCTCAGGAGCTGGTCTCTTCTTCAGTCAACTTTTACTAGGGAAGAAGGGCTGGCTTCACTTAATCCATGTAGGTGACAAGGCATAGCCATTTTCCCGAGAAAGAACTTGGCTGGGGTCACTTTTCCTGGACAGGAGGGCTTTGCTTTTGGGTTGTTTTTGACCACCTCACTATGCAGCCCAGACAGGCCTCAAAGGCACAATCTTCTTGTCTCCCATGTGCTAGGATTTACAAACATGCATCACCATACCCAGCTTCCTAAAGAATCATAAGCATTGGAAGTTCCGTAGACCAACAGTACACAGAGCAGCTAAGAAGCTCCATGGGGAGTTAGTGAGAGAGACTTGCTATAGTCTCTGTCTTCATGGCTCTGTTCAGCACGTACCCTCAGCATTCATTCACACGCTGTTTCAAAAACTCAGCTTCTTAGTGGCACTGCACACACTAGGGCTTCAGAATCCTAGAGTTCTCTAGCAAATTGAAGAAGACAGTTACTAATTGAATGAAAAAAGGGGAACTGAGTGAGCGAACATGATGCTCTTGATACATAGTGACTCAGAAGCAGAAGTGGACTAGAGATGTAACTCAGTAGTAGAGGGCTTAGCTAACATGTGAGAAGCCCTTAGTTTTATCCCTAGTACCTCAGAAACAGAGAAGGGGCAGGGAGAGAAACGAATACTGTGGAGCAAAAAGAGAATGCTACCAATTTTTAAAATCAATTTAATCAGAATTGTGTAAATATATGCATAAGACTAGAAAGAAATACACAAACATGTTTACTCTTTGGTTCATGCCTTTATAAGTACATTATTTATTGTTTTAGTTGCCATGTTTTCGAAGCCCTCCACAACAGGAATACGATGCTTGAGTAAGCAGGATGGCTCAGAGAGCGAAGGTGTTTGCTCTGCAGGCCTGATGGCCTGAGTTCAGGCTCCGAATCCCACAGCACCGGGAAAGAACCGATTCCTAAAAACTGTTCTCTGACCTCCACATATGTGTTCTGGCACACATGCACGTGGGGGTCGTGCACAGACACAGACACAGGCACATAACAATTTCACAAAACATTCATTTAAACACAGTGAGTGCCCATAGACAATTTTTAAGGGTTGTAACATTTTTACAGATTAAAGAGTTGCAGTGACAGATTATTTGTTGAGTTTTCATCAAAAATTGCTTCCTCAATGAAGCCCCTCTCGAACATTCTTGTACTGCTCACCAATCACTGGGAATTGTTTACTATCTCCCCAGAAACTTGGGGTTCTTTGAGAGAAGAGACGATTCCTGCATCTCTGAGTCCCCAAGGACTAGCACACACTACACATCTTAAGGCTTGTGGCCCAAGGGAAGAAAGCCTGTGAGTAGGACTATCCTAAATCCAACTGCATCTTCCCTGGGACCAGAGGGAAGGGGCAGGAATTCCTCCATTAGTGTCGATGACCCGGGGCTTCGGAGGCCTTCAGGAAGATTAGGAAGAAACACCCCCTTGAAGAGCCAGAGCTGAGGTTTAGGAGACCCTGGAGAAAACAGAACTGATCCAAGTTGGGTTTTCCTGACCCCAGCCAAGACTGTCACGTGGTAGTACTTGGAGGATTCCTGGATTCTGTTCATTCCTTTGGAATCTCTCACCCCTCCAGGGCTTCCTCCAGCAACAGGGGAAGCCCCAGTACTAGGGGCTGGGCTGTGTCACGGAGAGCTGCTCGTAGTCTGCGTTTAACCCCAAGCCGCAATTAAAGTAAGTATGGGGGGCAGTGAACGCCAGTTAGGAGAAACTTCGATGTCTTCCAAAGAGTTTTTTAGGATCAAGAAGAGTCAAGAAGGAGGCCCTGAAACTGCTTTTAGCGATACTGGCAACAACTGAAACTCCACTGTAGACCAAGCAAAGACACAAGTTGTAGCAGGAAAGGTGAACCCTTTTCCAAGAGCTCTGAGATGCCCCTGAAACTGACAAGCAAATAGTAAGCACCACCAAGGCTAGGCAGGAGCACAGGGGCCTAGCTTCTGCACTTAACCTTGGAGACCCCAGGACCGGCGACCTCCACGACCAGATCCAAGAGCAAACTAGGTGGCCTGTTTTGAAAGCCGCCCAGGTCTTCAGGAATCCACGCGTTCCTCCTTGTCATCTAGAAAATGATTTCTAAACTTGTAAGTTCTGGTAGAACTGCTTGGCTCTGGGGCTGGGCCAGTGTGCCCCACCCGCAGGACGGTTGGATTCTTATTTCTATACTCACCCACTTTCTAAAACCAAACCCGAGAGGAAGGGCACGGCCCTGGGTGGGGATGCCCTGAAATATTCGAAACTAAGAGCATTCCTGCTCCCAGGGACGTTTACAATAGGTCTGTCCCTGGGGATGGGCGAGGTTCCGCTGTCAGCAGAGCAGAGTGGGAAGGGTGTGTGACCAGCGTGTGTGGCGTGTGTGTGTGTGTGTGTGTGTGTGTGTGTGTGTGTGTGTGTGTGTGTGAGAGAGAGAGAGAGAGAGAGAGAGAGAGAGAGAGAGAGAGAGAGAGAGAGCGCTTGGGTGGGGTGGGGGGCAGGAAGGGAGGAGCTGGTGGGGAGCGCGGCTGCCTGCCCTCCAGGCTCCACCCGCTCCGGGGCGCCTCCGCCCTTTGCACCCGCCCCGCGTACAAAGACGCCCCGCCGTCTGCGATCGCCTCACCGCTGTGTGTCCAGCTCTCCCCAACGACTGCAGCGCCTCGGGGCCCAGGTGAGTCCGGCACCCCACACCTACCCGCGGAGAACCCCATACCCGCTTGATCGGGACTCCAGCCCGACTTTGTGAGGTGCCGTGCCCCGTGGGCCTGGGTGGGGCCGCTCTCTCGCTTGCAGACACCCCCCAAGACCCGCTAGGGCGGAGGCGACGCTTGTCTGCAGCTACCCTACCCTGGCGCTGGGGCCGCTGTTCTTTGACCTCCTCGCTTTAGCTATACACTCTCACCTTTCCTACTTTGCAACTAGTCTTAAGAGTTAACTAGAGTTAAGCAGACCCTGCTCACGCTCTGTCCCAGCTGGCATGTTCCTTGCAGCTTTGGACTGCAGGCAGATCTCAGTCCAGATGTTCCTAGCCTCTCCACAGCAGGGCTGCCTGAACCAGTCTAGACGAGGGAGGACTGGTGGCTTGGATTCCCTTCTTAAAGGGTCCTGCTGTGCCATACCCCTGTGCAAGTTGCAGGTTGGTGGGGAAGGATCTTAGGGCTTAAGACCGAGTCTTCTATTTGTTGTCTTATGAAGAGGTACTTCGATGAGAGGGAGCGAGGTGACTTTTCTCTACCAAGTTTCCCTCTTGGAATTGAATTAAATAAAGGGAACCAGAAAGAGGTGGAGTGAGAACAGGCTTGGTGAAGAATCTTCAGTCCCAGATTAACTTGATGTGGCGCTGTGAGATGGATGTCCACTGGTACCTGCTTCTTGGCCTGAGCTTGGCCTCAAAGAGAATGACCTCTTTTCCTAACCTGTCTGGGAGGACTCTGGAGAACTGTTAAGAGGATGGCAAGGCAAACAGAAGTAACAGACCAGCTAAGAGCCCAGAGACAAATTCTGAAATTCACTAACCCACCTCCCTTCCCCCGCGCCCACCCCAGGGAAGCTAGATTCTTCAGGGTGGGGTTAGCACAAAGAGTTCCAGGATTCTCCTAGTGATCTAAGGCCTGTGACTCAGCTGTGAGACCATGGGCGCGGCCTGCCTGGTTGATACTCTGCGGATGGTTTGGACAGAATACTCCCTGAAGGAAAAGAGGAACTGTGCCATCTTCCAGGGCAGTTTCCAAGAGGAAGTGAGTCACACTCGAACTGGCCACTAACCTGAAGGAGGGGTTTCTTGGACTGAGCTGCCTGGGAGGGTAGTAATTAGACTGACAGGACCATGACAAGACCGTTGATAGTTGCCACCAGGTAACTGCCCTGTGGCAGCAGGTCTCAGCTTTGCTGGTTTGCTTCTCAGGTTGGAGTTGGTGCTGCGTGTTTTCCCCCTGAAGCTTGAGTTTCAGCTTCCAGGAGTGGATTTTTACCTCTTGTGCTCCAAGTGGGATGGAAACGCCCCGTCAGAGAGCTTGGCCTTCAGAGTGTTACAGCAAACTGCAAAGGATAGTGCCAGGAGTTGGAGCAGGGACAAGTTCATGTAACTCCCTGAGATTTCATTACCCTAGTCCTCCTCCACAGATTCCCGGCAATGTCTATTAATCATCCTTTCTACGTGGCATCGATGCTCCTGACAGTCAGAAAGGGCTTTCTCATTGGTAACCTTTGATCTACCACCTAGAGCTTGCATTTCAGCTCACTGGCATGTTTGGTCTGCTTGGCATAGAGCAGTTATTTGGGTTCAGTCTGATTTCTGGGCGATCTGTTCCCTGTCTTTTTCTGGACACAGCATGAGATGGGCCCTTGTTCTCCTATGCCTGGCCTCTGAGCAGTCACCCCAGTGTGGTCAGACTCTGGGCTGGGTGGGGCCGAGGCTGGCTGCCTCTCTTCTTTCCACCGACAGACAGCTCCAGAGAGAGAGATTTTTCGAGCACTAAGCTGATATGCCCTTGGACACGGTCCATCCATTTAAGCATAGCTAAGGGAAACAATGGGATTCTTTCAGAATTATAAAATATAAATTAGTGTTCACAGTGCTGGGAAAAGCTGGACTAAAATATGGGCGCTGTCTTAAGCTTCCCATTTTCTCAGGCCTGGCAACTTAGGAGTCATCCATCAAAAGCAAAAAGAAGTAGCATGCTTAGTCTGTGTGAGGCTCTCCTTCTCTAGGACCACTGCCATTCTTCAAAGAGAGGGAAGGAAGGAGGAGGGAGGGGGGATGGGTAGAGAGATGGGTGGATTTGCTTTTAAAGACAATGTTCAGGATTTTCTACCTCTTCAACTAAATAATTCCCATCTGTCACCGTAGCTATTGTTGGTTGGTTTTGGCTGAATCATGACAGCTTCTCACGGGAAAATGGGTATTCTTGGTTGGATTAGAGTAGGTTTCTCAGTTCTTTATTCCTATTGCATTGCATCTGGAACTTTCTTTTGCAGATCGTGTCTGTAGTAAGCAAGTTTTATTTGGTGAGAGAACCTGAGCCCAACTCCATTATTTTAAAACTCACTCCTCCTTCAAATATTCTTTAAGGGTCAAATTCAAGAACGTCCTCTGGGTTCAATTAAAAAAAAAAAAGAAAAAAGGTTCTTCAAATTCCCCTAAACAGAAGAACAGAAACTATAATTGTTTTTAAATAATGAATGTTTATGTTCACCAACACCCTAATGCATTCTGGGTGGCTTCAAGAAAAGTAGAATATGGACATAATACAGATGAACAAAGTAAATCAGGCCTCCAGCTTCTGAGATTTATAGCCTAGGCCTGGGCATAGGTCCAGGACAGACATTTGGGATTGCTCAGGAAGAGGGACTCCCTCCCTGTTCTGCCCCTCCCAGAAAGACTAACGGAGAGAATGAGAACATTGTTGGTACCTAACCTCATAAGGGAGGTGTGCAAGGTAGGTGTTCAGTGTAAGAGAAACAAAAACCAGAATTGTTTTCTGCAGAGAAAGAGACAGTTGAGACCCATTGCTCAGGCTAACGTGTGAAGGGCATAAACAGACATCAGAATAAAATGGCTCAAGGAAGGGTGAGTGGACTGGCAATGGGGAGCCAATGAGGCAGTGTGATGAATGAAAATACGAGAAAGAGCAGGAGTGAGAAGCCTGGCCATCCTACCCGACCTGCTTAGCAGGACACACGTTGTTTTTTTTTCCTTTGTGTCTGGAATGTGCTCTTTGTACTCTGCCTTGCCATTCATAGGTGAACCCTGTTAGGGCCCCTTTCCCTGCCCTTCCCAGAGCTCATCTCCCCCAGCTGCTGAGCTCTGAGCTGCGAAGCTGTCAGCTGTCTAAGGATAATCTCATCTGTATCTCAGCTACTTTGAGCTATTCATTTAACAAATACTATTTAGTCATCTCTCAATTAAAGCAAACTGATATGGGGTTCTTAACCAAGGCAGCTGTAGGGCTGAGGCGGATTGTGTAGACCAGGTATGGGATGGGGTGTCAGGGACACTGAACAGATTCCCCTACCTCTCAGACCAAGTCCCAACCAGAAGGGGAAGACCCAACCCATCTGGAGTGGAGTTTGTGGGGTGTTCGGTGGAGTGGGGGTGCCACATTCAAGTTCCTGAAAAGCTTGCACTCTAGTAACTGACTATGGAGCTGTAGTGAGGCCTGTAATGCAAGCTCCACCCAAGCAGTGGAGGCTAGGCTGGGACCACTTCACCAGAGAAGAACTGCATCATTCATTCAAGAGAACAGCATTATCACACTTCCCTTTTGTCTTCCTTTTTCAGTTTGTTGTTTTGATTCTTGAGACAGGGTTTAGACAGCCCAGACTGGCCTAGAACACTATTTTTCCTGTCTCAGCCCCATCCCACTCCTGAGTGTTGGGTTCATAGTTCTTGGGACTGCCCTTACCACACCTGGATCCTTTGCCTTACTTTTAAACTTTCTCCAGAATGTTGTTTGTAGGCCTGGTCAGGGCCCACTGGAATCAAGGGCATCTCCTGTGAAGTTCAACTCTGTTTTCACTTTCCGGCCAGCCCCTATCTCTGTCTTCTGACTGCAGGTCTCTTGAACAAGCAGGAAGTCGGTCGGCTGCTCTGTTCACTGGTGTGTGGACTGAAACAGCTAGGGAGTCAGGGAGGGGGGACCAAAGGGCAGATATGAAGCTTCAGGGAGGAACTCTACCACTTCCTAACCAGCCAGGGAAGGAAGGAGTGGCCTGACCTCAGACCTGAGCACCTGCTCTTGGCAGGGCGGCCTGACCTCACCCTCCTGAAGAGGACATTCAAGTGAGCCCAGGGCTTCCTTGGCTTTCAACTTACATTTCTGGGGAGTACTAAGTTGACCTGTTTTTCTGTTTGGGGGAATCCCTATCCTGTCCATTCCTCTTTCTTCGCTAGCCCTGCAATATACTTTTCCAATGCCTGTGAGGAAAGTACAATGGGTGTTGTGTCCACCTAGCTTTAACATCTGGAACATCATCTGGAATCTTGGCTTTCAAAAGAGGTCGGAGAACTCTGTGGCTCCAAATGTGGACACAGACTTTTAAATTTTCTCTGGTGTCTGGCTCCTTTCCTGGATTGTTGAAGGGCTGAGGCAGCATCCCATGTCCTTCTTGAGGTGACTTAGTCAGTTCAGTTCTCTTCAATTGCTGCACTTCCAAAGCCATCCAGGCAATGCAGACTCCCTCTGAGCCCTCTGCCTCCACCAGAAACCCATATCCGGGAGTGGAGAGGTGGGGCAGAGCTGAGCAGTATAGGAAGAGAGGAAAAAGGAGTGGCTGTTCTGCATTTCACGGCACCATACACCTTGAAGTGTAAACTTGTTGCTATCCAAGCCATGCAGATGAATCATGCTAGATCCTGATTGACAGTGTTCTCAGAAGTGGCATTTTCCGTAACTGGTTCTTGTACTTTATTGGAGATGAAGAGGTGGACATTACAATCCTTAAATCTAACTTTTCAATGCTAGTGTGCAGCACTGCACCTTTGGATCTGTAAAAGATAATACTTAGAAGCCAGGCCTAGTGACTCAGACCGGCAATACTAGGTACTCAGGAGGCAGAGGTAGGAGGATCTCAAATTAAGGCCATCCTAGGTAACTCCGTGAGACCCTGTCTCAAAATAAAAAGTGAAAAGAGAGCTAGAGGGTAGTTCAGTGATCTGGAGGCATGCACAGCATGAGCGAGGGTCTAGGGTTCAGAGTGTGTGTGTGTGTGTGTGTGTGTGTGTGTGTGTGTGTGTGTGTGTGTGTTGGGGTGAGTTACAGAATTTAGGGCTCTGTACTGAACAGGCCTCTGTCAGCAGCAGGAATCAGACCAAAGCACACCCCAAATTCCCATTGTTGTTCTGCAGTGGGGGAAGGCTTCAACCTCTCCCTTCATCTGTAGTCAAAACTCTGTGTGGACACTGAGCTCCATTAGGCACTGGGTCTTGATGAAACATTGGCCCCCGTTCACTGTACCAGAATACAATGACCTAACATTTCCTTTTCTCTCTTTAAACTCGTCGTGAGGAAAGGCTCTTGCTCTCTCATTGCACCCCAGCTTGTAAGGAAAACACTCTGCATAGTCCTACCAAAAATATATGCGGCTCCCAAAGGAGTCTGTGTAAACTCTTCCCTATTCCTTCTCTGCTGAACTTGGTAATGAACTTTATGAAGCATGTACTCGGGGGCGGGGGGCGGGGCAGCCACATTTACTGCCAGAGAGCAGGTCCAAAATGTTAGGAGAGTACACATTTCCAGCAGATACACCCATCCATCTGTAAGCACATTACTAATCTCTGGAATCACATTGGTCCAGGTTTCTAAGTCATGCATGGAGGGATGAAGTTTCTGTGTTACCAGATTAGACTTGTGGCTTGTTGGTGTTCAGCCATTTCTAAGAGTCACATTTTTAGCACCAAGGGAAATAAGGAAACATCTTCTTTCAGCTGGTGCTTTCCAGTCAAAAGGAGCAGCTCTTGTCTTGCTTCTCCAGAATGTTAGGCCTTCTTATCATGATTAGGAACCACACAGAGTAGCTGACAGCCAGGCAAATGCCATGCTCTGAGGTCCAGTACCTGAAGTTTCTGTTGCCAGCTGCAAAAGACCCCAAACAGGGCCTGGGCTTGAATTTTATTGGAAAGGTGATTAGACCATCTACTTCATCTTTTCCAGTCACCTTCTACAGACGTTCAGTACATGTAGGCTAATGAAAGCTCTGTTTCTTTACATCCTTTAACAGGTTTCAACAGACCTCTTCAAGATGCCGTCTCAGATGGAGCACGCCATGGAAACCATGATGCTTACATTTCACAGATTTGCAGGGGACAAAGACTACTTAACAAAGGAAGATCTGAGATTGCTCATGGAAAGGGAGTTCCCTGGGTTCTTGGAAGTAAGTGTTGTAAGTCTCAGAACCAGACGTGGAAATCAAAGTGTCCTCCCCTTGTTCTTCCATGCCTCCCCTGTTGGGTCACTACTTGGAAGTGTTTCATTTGCTCACTTAGTAGACAGTGTTAGAATATCACAGGGGCAGCAAAGTGGAAAAGACTCTCCCCCTGCCCTCAATCTGCAGATGAGAATATCCACGCCCCCCTGAGTGCAGATGAGGGGAAAAGACTCTTCACAGGGGTATAATGGATCAAGGGATGTCGCACCTCAGGTCTAACATGACAGAGGTCCCACATTCTGGTCATATGCCACTTGGAACAGCTTTCATCCCCTTTACGTGTGGGTGTGAGAGGCAGTTCGAGCCCAGAGTCTCGTTCATGCAAACCTGGAGCTCTACTGGAGAAACTCCCTCTACTCAGATCTTCTTAAATCCCTATGGACAAAAATAATTTTCTTCTTTTTCCAGCTGTAAGCCATAAAGGGATCGTGTTCATTGTTGGCCGAAGAAGAGCAAAATGTCACTTTGGAAATATAGCTTTTTACAATGAAAAGGTCAATTTAGGAGCCTGGAAGCACAATCTAGGTTATACCTCCCTTTGGTCGGACTGAACAACCTCTGAAGACCAGGACTCTTCAGATATGCCACTCAAGACATTAAGTCAGCTAGGCATAGTTGTCTTTTGACTTTGCAGGCCCTCAAGAGATAGTTGTTGAATTTAATGTTCACCCAAGACAAAACATTGTTTAACATGATCGCAGACAGTGGTGCAATCCCATCCTTTCCTGGAAAGAAAGGATGGTTCTTGTACTGGGTGTTCAATAATGCATTAGTCTCTGAAGGGTAAAGGGAAGTGATGGTAAAGGCTGGGTCCTGCCTCTTATCATCTGCCTGCTAAATAGCATGTTACCTAAGGCCCTGACTCCTACACTGGTAAACACAGGGCTTTGCAGGAGACTGCTTTTACACATCATCAATATCAGTTAAAAAAGTGGCCTGGCCCCTCCCTCTGAGCTACAGTCACCCCAGCGCCACCTCAGTGAGCAGGAGTACATTGTTCCTCTGTCAGCATAAGGTGCTGAGATGCAGTCCCGGAAAAGGGCTCAGAAGATCTAGCTGTGGGCTAACAACAGTAAGCTTCTTCCACTCTCTAGTCCTGGTTCCCTCCTCCCTAAACTGAGAGCACTGAACACAATTATTTGCATGCCCACTTTTAACTTGTTATGATCCTTCTAGACAAGCACAAAATGCAAGAGCAGAAAGTGCTCCTTGTAAGCCAGCGCATCACATCAACAGAGGCCTTCTCAACACTGAAACATCCGTTAATCGTGTGTGACACAAGACACAGACCCTTCCATACTCAAGGCTTTGTGACAGGAGAAACCTAAAGGATGTTTGCAATGGGGTGTGCTAAGCACAGCAGAATAGTTTATTTCAGGCACCGACAGGGTCATAATTCTAGACATGCACTCACGGCATTAAGAGCATTTGTTTCTAAAGTAGATGGCTTATGTCATCCAAATTTCACTCATTCTGACCACAGCCAGGAAGCAGGGGGTGAGGCTAGAATTAGTTACATAGAGAAGGTTTCGGTTGCTAGCTAGGAGTTTGTAGCCTCAAGTAGACAATATGACTCCTTTACCATAAGAGATCTTTGAGTGCAATTTGTAAGCATCCAGCACACTTAACATATTGCATGTCAGTTCCCCCACTAATTATGCAGTCATTGGAATTCATAAGTACTTTGTGCCTTTTAACAGCCCCTAATGCATTAGAGGTTATTTCCCTCTCTGAGATAGCAGGGACCTATAGGAGGAACCACACTTTTGCACTTCTAACCACCATGGCAGCAAGAGGGATAATCAAGCTAAACACCAGTGAAACAAGATGAAAGTCAAGGCATCTGCCTGGCTCTCCCTGCCCCACACATTCATGCTATGTACTGAGCAGTTTATGATTCTTACAAACTCATTTGAGTGTGTGTGTGTGTGTGTGTGTGTGTGTGTGTGTGTGTGAAGGCCAAAGTTTGATGTTAGGTATCATCCCTTAATCACTCTCTGCCTTAATTTTTTTTTACATTTATTTGTTTATTTTGTATGTGTCTCTGTGTGTGTACCATAGCATGCATATGGAGGTCAGAGAAAAACTTGGGGAAGTAGGATCTCTTTCCTTCATGTGGGCTACTAGGGATCTAGCTTAGGTCATCAGACATAGCAGCAAGTACCCTTACGTACTGAGCTATCTCACAGGCCTATCACATTTTTTGAAATAAAGGCTGTCACTGAACCTTGCCCTGGTCAATTTCGCTAGACTGGCTGGCCAGCTAGCCTCATGAATCTTTTGTCTCTGCCTCCCTGTTGCTGAGGTTGGTGCTGCTACACCAGCTTTTATGTGGGTGCTATGGATCCCAACTCAGGTTCTTGTGCTGGCATCTTACCAACGGAGTCACCCTCCCAGCCACACATACTTGTATAACATCCAATGACGAGAATAAGATGGCATAGGTTTACCAACTCAAAGAATGGAAAGAGGGCCAGGAGTTACGTGCTCAATGGTGGAGCATGTAACTAGCATGTGGAGGCCCTGGTTTCAGTCCAGGAAGAAGGGAAGGCATCTTAGAGAGGGCACTCACATCCAAACTCCTCTATTTGTAGTTGATATGTGAAGATAAACTAAACTGTGTGATGGACTCAGGCTACATAGCTAATATGATAGCTATGCTAGCACACTTGCTGGGTCCCAGCTGTGGGGAGGAAAAAAGAGCTCTCTGCATCTTCTCTAAAGCTAGAACCCACTGTCCTCATTAGCACCTGCTTAGAACAGATACAACAGTGACCTGAAACTTACTCCTTAAGTAATCTGAGTTGGCTTCTTCATGAAGAGTTCCCCTTTTGTGGATCTGATCATAGTATCAGGAATGGAAATTTGTTTAAAAAAAAAAATCGAAGTTTGAAGTAGAAAATGGTGAGTATGGTTCTTAGGCACAATCTAAATATGATGTTACCAAAAGTGGATTCCCAAGAAAAACAAAAACATGCTGCTGATGAGTTACAAAGGTCACTTAGGACCTAAGACAAGAGCTTAAGTTCTTGAGAGATTATGCTTATGCACACAGTTGTCAGCAGTTTGGATCAGATAACATTAAGTCACCTACGTCATTAACTGATTTTGGTCTCCTTTGTGTTCTCTCTCTCTCTCTCTCTCTCTCTCTCTCTCTCTCTCTCTCTCTCTTTCTCTCTCTCTCTCTATCTCTCTCTCTCTCTCTCTTTTAGAATCAAAAGGACCCTCTGGCTGTGGACAAAATAATGAAGGACCTGGACCAGTGCCGTGATGGCAAAGTCGGCTTCCAGAGCTTTTTATCACTAGTTGCAGGGCTCATCATTGCATGCAATGACTATTTTGTAGTACACATGAAGCAGAAGGGAAAGAAGTAGGGCCAAATGGAGCCCTGATACTCCCTCCCTGATGCGTGCTCTCCTACAGGGCCACTTGAGGACTTTGCCTCACTGCTTCTCAAGAGCAGATCAGGACCCTTAGGAAATGTGCAAATAACATCCAACTCCAATTCGACAAGCAGAGAAAGAAAAGTTAATTCCGCGACAGAGAAGCTTTTGATTTTTATATTTGCATCCTTCTGCCCTCAATAAAGAGAGTCCTTTTTTTTTTAGTTCTGAATTTGAGGTGGTGTGTTTGTTGCTTCTTCTGAAATGCTTACTCCCTGCGTCTTTGGCTCATGAGGAGTCTGCACGGCCTTGGGCAGCCAGCACACAACAGGGCTCTCTTCATAGAACCAGCGAAATGAGAACACACTCTCCATTCAGGCTTGGTGTCCGACTTTTCTATTTGCTCTTGAAGCTATGTCTGTGTGAAGGACCAAAGCTCAAAGTGTTACAAGACGGCTCTTTGAAAACATATTCCAGTTCTGTAACTCCGCAGCAAAGTCTTACCCAGTTAAACGAGTGCCTTTGTAGCCAGCACCTTGGATGCCTGAGATGTTTGAACCCATTTTTTTTTTTTTTTTCATTGCAAAACTACAGCAAAATCTAGGGCCAGAATAAGCCCATCAGAAAATGAGCCAAAAGAGGAAGGGATATAATGACACTTTAGTGATAAGGTCCCAATAACTGTGATTTAGTTAACTCCCAGATGTCCAGAAATGTGCTAGGCATGGCATAGATAGACTGTATGGATTTTGGATGAAAATCAAGTAACAATACTGATGCTGACAAATAACACAATGCTTCCCCCAGCCTTTTGCATGCCTGTTATGAGCTTCAGTACACTTATATTGCATATTACATGCTTATTAATGGAGAGACAATATATGAATTCCATGAATTGACACATGCAACTGTTCCAGTTAACTAGGCCGACAACAATGGAAACACTTAAAACAAATTTTTTTTGAAACAGGTCTCACACTTCCAGGCTGGCCTCAAATGTGTTGTTTGAAGTTTTATGTAGCTGAGAGTGACCTTGAACTCCTGATCCTCCTGCCTCTCCTTCCTAAATGCTGAGATTGTAGGTGTACACCACCATGCCCAGCAAAATGGTCACTTTTAGGACTGGACACATCAATGTCATTCCAGGGAAAACTTTCAATGTAATTCTAGGAGAAAGTTCAGTATAAACTCATTCACTGTTGTACGGAACAATTGGTAAAAAGGGAACAGGATAGTTCAAAGCTAGCTTTAGAGAAAAATCTATAGTAAAGACAAGAGTGAAATTTCAAACATTTTGTCCCCCATCATTGGATACACAAGATACAGAAAAATCACAGCTTTGGAACCGTAGGATTATATCAGCAGGCTTACCAAGGCACTGATTAAATGGAGGAGTGGAGACAGCTGTCTAAAAAGTTTAAATTGAACCCAGAAATGATCCCCAAACCCATGTTCTAGAGCTGGACCACTAAGGTTGCTACTGGTTCAGGAAACTGCCTGCTGAACTGAGAAGCCATTGCTACACCAAGCTGTAGCAGGAATCTTAAAAGGTCTTATTAATAAAAACAAACCCGGGGCCAGGTATTGGGGTGAACGCTGAAAGATCAGAGAGACAGAACAGGCTACAGCTAACTTCACCTGGCCAACTTCTCAGCAAATCCTGTTTCCTCAAATTGGACACCTCTAAGTCCTCATCTGGAATGAATCTCAGCCGAACTGCTGCTTAACCAGGCTCTAGTTCCTGGTTTTCATGCCTTTTATACCTTTCTGCTTCCTGGGATTAAAGGCGTGAGTCACTATGCCTGGCTGTTTCCA
This sequence comes from Peromyscus maniculatus bairdii, assembly GCF_049852395.1. Lineage (NCBI taxonomy): Eukaryota > Metazoa > Chordata > Mammalia > Rodentia > Cricetidae > Peromyscus > Peromyscus maniculatus. The sequence continues at coordinate 72,571,709 of NC_134857.1, forward strand.
GTGTGGCTTTGAACTCACAGAGATCTGATCTTTGTCTCCAGAAGGCTAGGATTAAAGGTGTGAATGCCACCATTTTCTGACCTCTATGTCTTTCTAGCGGCTGTTCTGTTCTCTGACTCCAGATAAGTTTATTAGGGTGCACAATATTTTGGAGAACACAGTATCACCACACCAGGCAGCTCCAGAATCTTACCACCTGTGGCACAGTCCACACAGACAAGAGATGCGTATTGCCCTGTCTCCTTCCATACATGACTTGGTCCCACATCCAAGCTTCAAACAACGAAGTTCTAACTTCAAGGGAGTCAGAAATAGAGTTTGATCTTTATCGGACTCTGCACACCTGCGCTGGCATGTAGATCCATCCTGTCTGTCACAGTGTAGGAAAAAAACCTAATGTAATAGTTGATTTTCAAAGTTCCTTGAGTCCACTTAGTTCTAGCTGCAGATGAGAGCACCAGACCCCTGCTAATGTTTGCTAGCCTAGATACCCCTACCTAAACTAGAAATTTAGAGTAAAAATTATTTTACTTTATTTTTATTTATTTACTTATTCTTTTTTTACATCCCTAACTCCAGTTTCCCCTCTCCTCTCTTCCCAGTTCTTCCCCCACCCCACCTCTATCTACTCCTCCTCTGTTTCTTTTCAGAAAACGGCAGGCCTCCCATGGATATCAATAAATCATAGCATGTCAAGTTGCAGTGAGACTAGGCACCTCCTCTCCTATTAAGGCTGGACAAGGCAACCCAGTAGGAGGAAAAGATCCCAAAAGCCAGCAAAAGAGTCAGAGACAGCCCCTGCTCCCACTGTTATGAATCCCACAAGAAGACCAAGCTACACAACTGTAACATACATGCAAAAGGCCAAACATTAGGCTGAGCTCAGGGAATCCTGAAGAGGAGTAGGAAGGATTGTAGGAGGCAGAGGGGTCAAGAACATCACAAGAAAACCCACAGAATCAACTAACCTGGGCTCGTAGGGGCTCACAGAGAGTGAACCAACAACCAGGGAGCCTGCTTAGATTAAAAAATTAATGACCAAACTTGCCTAACAACCTGGAAATGTGACAAGTTCATGCCTCTAACAGGCTTCAAAATAAGTAGAATGTAAGACATAGAGATAAAGCCAGCATGGCCTTTGTCCAGAAACAGACAAATGAAAGGGGCAGATAATAATAAGATTGCTCACTCCTGATTGCTCAGACAATGAGAAACATCGGGGAGGGACCTGTGTTCAGGGATTTAGAACTGTTCTTTGCACTTGTGTGGAATATCCCTCCAGTGTATCTCTGTTGGAGGCACCCAACTTTGTAGGGTTGTAAACTAAACTGCCTCACATTTGCTACTCTGAGTCTCCAGTACTCATTACTAGGTGGGTGTGTTGCAGGGGGAGGGCTGTCTTTATTCCTCATAATAATGAGCAGTTTTAGAAAGATTTATTTATTTTTATCCTGTGTATTTACGATGTTTGGTTATGTTTCTATGCACCATGTGTATGCTCCTGGAGGCCAGAAGAAGGCATCAGATCTCCTGGAACTAGAGCTGAGAGCAGATATGTGGATGCTGGGAATTGAACCAGGGTCATCTAGAAGAGCATCAAGCACTCTTAACCACTGAACCATTTCTCCAGCCCCAATGATTCCTAATTTGAAGAGAGCTTCCAATGTGGAGATTAAGGAAACTGGCTTTGAGGAGAAGAGACCATAAGAAGTAAGGTCTTTGATGGCCACAGAAATTAGAGAGATCAACTGGCCCATCATAGTGGAGAAAGGCTCTCCCTTCCATGGGGACGTGTGCCAGTATAGACTTCCCAATTAGGTTTCCCTGCCTCTTGGGAGAACTGCCTTCAGTGAGCATGGTTAGTGGTCAATCCATGAGTGGGAAGGTAAAATTAACACAAGATGGTGAGCATGAGCCCAGATACCCCAATCCATGAAAACATGCACATTGCCAGGGGTGTCCAACCTTTTGACATTGCCACATGACACTGCTGTCATCTAGAGTTTATACTCAAGAACGGTGCAATCAAATTCTTAAAAAGTCACAAAAAATCCCTCAGTGTTTATAACATTGTGTTGGACTACACTCATAGTCCTCCTGGGCTGCACTCACTCATAGTCCTCCTGGGCTGCACTCACTCATAGTCCTCCTGGGCTGCACTCACTCATAGTCCTCCTGGACTACACTCATAGTCCTCCTGGGCTGCACTCATAGTCCTCCTGGGCTGCACTCACTCATAGTCCTCCTGGACTACCCTCATAGTCCTCCTGGGCTGTACTCATAGTCCTCCTGGACTACACTCATAGTCCTCCTGGACTACACTCATAGTCCTCCTGGGCTGCACTCACTCATAGTCCTCCTGGGCTGCACTCACTCATAGTCCTCCTGGGCTGCACTCATAGTCCTCCTGGGCTGCACTCATAGTCCTCCTGGGCTGCACTCATAGTCCTCCTGGGCTGCACTCATAGTCCTCCTGGGCTGCACTCATAGTCCTCCTGGGCTGCACTCACTCATAGTCCTCCTGGGCTGCACTCACTCATAGTCCTCCTAGGCTGCACTCATAGTCCTCCTGGCCTGCATGCGGCCCACGGTTGTTCACTCCTGCCCATGAAGGCTTTTTCCTTACAACAGAACAAGAACTATCCCAGCAGGAGGAAGAGGTCAGGATGAGGAAAGGAATCCTAACATCTGCTCTTCACAGTGGGTATGGAGACTTGGGGAAGCAGTGTGTTCTTCCCAGCAGATTCCCCCAGACTCTGGCTTTCAGAGAGGTTCCTGTTGCCAGAGAATCTGTGTTCAGGATGGGTGTGCCCGTGTGTGTGTTGGGGGAGGGCTGCAACACCTTCCTGGATTTAGCCCCATTGGTCAGCGTGTTTACTGGGAAGGAGTGTGAGCAGCGTTTATGGTGTGAAATCCTACGTGGCTGTTTGTGCCAACCAAAACAGAGTTCCCACAATCTGACCTGCTGAAACAGCCGGCCGAGCTTTGGGGCTCGAGGCCTAACAGCTCCCAGAAGGCCAAGCTGTAACTCTGCCAAGCACCAAGAAGAGGAACCAGCTGGAAAATTCCACTCATTCTACTACATGACTGAATGGTAAACTGGATCTCATCCTCCCCACACCCAGTTGTGAGGGAGGAACAGACAGCAGTGTACAGAGTCTTTTTCAAACACAGTGGGGAGCTGATCCTGTGAACCAGTCAGCTAATGTTCTCTCTCTCAGACTTGCTCCCTTGTGAACCCCCTGAACACCAGCCAGAACTCTGTGATTCAGTCTTTTCCTCGCCAGTCTGGAATACTGAGGACAAGACTATAAACTTCACTCTCAAACTGACTAAGGACTTTATCCAGCTCTTAACCCCAGGGAGACAGTAGAGGGTAGAAATGCACACACTTGGCATTACATGAGCGACACTAGGCAAACTTCTGTGGCAGAGACGAGCAGATGGCCACAGCAGCTGCTCAAGATTGTAATCTAAGTTGCAAGATAGTAGATAAAGAACACAAAAAGTTTAATAACACCCAACAGAAACTGGAAAGGCAACACACGATGGGTACTCTGGGTCATTGTTGACAGGACTATAATCTATACAGCCTTTGAACATGCAGAAGTTGACAAAATGGGGTCCTTTAATGCTGTGGCCCTTTGATGCACTGTCTTTGATCCAGTATTTCTAATCTGGGGACTTTATCTTAATAAAGTAAGTAAAAACACAAAATTCGCAGACAAAGATATTTAATCCAGCATGACTTAGAATAGGCACAATCTGATTTATGGTATAACTTGATTTGTGGTGAAACCACTTTATGCAATTATACATACAACAGTGAAAACCATGACTTTGGAAATATTAAATGAAAATGGAGACATGTCTATACCAAGTAAAGCAGGCTGCAAAATTAGTATATAATAGGATTCCTTTAATTTAAAAGTGTATACTTATTCTTGCATATGCCCACATGAACAGCAAAGGCTAGAGGAAGCACACCTACCTAGATTTTGTTTCCAGGGTAGGAGTTCCTGGGGGGATTGCCGTATCCATAAATATGTTTGGTATTATTTTAATTTTTTTCTATATATGCTGTGATGTCATCTAATTTTTCTGCAATAATTCTACTTTTCTAGTCTGGAAAGCAAGACTTCCAAATAACATATTTTGAATAGTATGTATTACAGGCATAAACTTTTCTTTATTAAGAAATTTTCTACTCACTCTACATACCACCCACAGATCCCACCTCCTCCTACCCACAGCCCTCTCTCCCAAGCCACCCCACATCCCCACATCTCCCAAATCAAGGTCTCCCATGGGAAGTCAGCCGAGCCCCGCACACTGACCCTAGGCAGGTCCAAGCCCCTTCCCACTGCACCAAGGCTGCGCAAGGCATCACACCACAGGCACCGGATTCCCAAAAGCCTGTTGCAGGCATAATTTTATATGCCTGAAATTTCAATGCTCTGGGAGGCTAATGTAGGAGCATTGCCATGAGTTCAAGGTCTGCCTGAGTACGTGGTGAGACCCTGTCTCCAAAGTAAACAAACAAACAGGAGCTGGAGCTTGATGTGGTTGGAACAGGCCTGTCATCCCAGCCCTAAGGGAGGTAGAGTAAGAGGATCAGGAGTTCAAAGTCATCCTGGCCTACAGATGTGGACCAAGGCCAATTTCACCTATATAAGAACCTGCTACATGTAACCCTGCCTTAAAAAAAATAAGAGTATGTGTATTTATTGACAAGCTACTATGAGTCAGAATCTGCCTAAACTACTTCCTAAGTGTAGTCTTATTTGGTCCTCACCATACCCTGCCAAGACATCATAATATGAATTTCAGAGATGACAAAATCATGACAAGACCTACTACCCACTTAGAGTGTCAACATTTGAAACTAGAGAGCCTGTTTCTTTTCTTCTATGTTGCAGCTGACAGGAAGTGCAATTCCTGTAAACCAATAGGAATTCTTTCAAACAAGTAAGAGGTCACTGGGCAGGTGAAGCTAGTCAGAGGAGAGTCAGCAGATGGTCAGAAGCTCTCTAGCTCTTGAAGGTTGAAAATTTGGGCAGCAACTAACAGTCACTGTGTTCACTCTGTTCTAGGCATGGTTGACTGTTTCCTAAGTATTAACTTGTTTGCTCCTTCCATTTCAAATGAGGTAGCTGCTATGCTGTTCTTGCTTTTCAGGTGATTTGATCAAAGGTAGAGCTGATTGGTGATGAAGCAGGATTGGATTCAGACTATATAAGGTTTTAGTCCCTCTTCTTTGGCCTCCAAACAGAGTAGGAGGGAACAAAGGAATTCCTAGGATCTCAAGTGCTCAGGAGGACACAGTGTGGCTGGCTGAAGGGGAGTGCACTCACATGGAAAGTGTGCAGAGCCAGGCTAAGAAGGTGGGGTGGTTTGAAAGAAAATGCCCACCCCCCGCCAGGGAGTGGCACTATTAGGAGGTATAGCTTTGTTGAATGAAGTATGTCACTGTCCGGGCAGGCCTTGAGGTCTCTTTTGCTCAAGCTACCCTCAGTGTGATAGTGAACTTCCTGTTACCTCCAAGATATAGGAATCTCATCTCCTGCACCATGTCTGCCTGGACACCACCATGCTTTTTGTCATGTTGATAATGGACTGAACCTCTAAAACTGTTAGCAAGCCACTCCAATTAAATGATGATGATGATGATGATGATGATTATTATTATTATTATTATTATTTTATGAGAGTTGCTGTGGTCATGGTGTCTTTTCATAGCAATAAAAACTCTAACTAAGACTGGGTGGTGGTGGCACACTCCTTTAATCCCAGCACCTGGGAGGCAGAGCCAGGCGGATCTCTGTGAGTTTGAGGCCAGCCTGGTCTTCAGAGCAAGATCCAGGACAGGCACCAAAACTACACAGAGAAACCCTGTCTCAAAAACAAAACAAAACAAAACAAAACAAAACAAAACCAAACCAAACCAAAAAACAACCCCCCCCAAGTAACCCCAACAATAACAACAAAAAAACCCCAAACTCTAACTAAGACAGAAGGGTAAGTGATCCTATAGAAACAATAAACAGTTTAAAAAAAAAAGGTATGTGGGCTATGTATTGGGGTCCCTCAAGTGAAAACACTACAGATCCAAAGTTTGAGTTATTACTGTTCCTTTGGGAGAAAGAAATGACTTGTACCCAAAAAGAGCCCATCTGACCACACATATGCTCTTCAGTGTTCCTCCCACATTCCCATTTCAGTCTCATTCCAGCTACAAATGATAAGCAGGGTGAAGATTCATGTTTTTTTCTGAGATGTTCTAGGAACAGAAGAAGAAGAGTGGGAAACTAACCTAGATAAGCCATGACAAATTTAAGAAGGAAAAAGCCAAGAAGACAGAACCATTGGGTCTGGGTAAGAAAGACCCCAGACTATGAAACACCCAGCCTTTTTATTTTATTTAATTTTTTGAGACAGAGTTTCTTTGTTTAACAGCTCTGGCTGTCCTGGAACTCACTCTGTAGACGAGGCTGGCATTGAACTTATAGAGATCCTCCTGTCTCTGCCTCCCAAGTGCTGGGATTAAAGGCGTGCACTACCACCACCTGGCACTCATCTGATTTTCATTAAGACCTGCAGATTGGCCTGCAAAGTAGCCTGCCCACTGGACTACAGCTACTGAACAGTGTTTGTGATGTGTGAACGTGAGCAAAATCTGAAAGAGGTTGGGTAAAAGTCAGGCTGGTCACATTAGCAACGGGTTTTTTTAAATACTGTGGCATCACCCTGTCAATGAGGTAGAAATTATTTCTATTAGGTCTCTGGACACAGAACTTGGAGAGGTCAGTGTAAAATCTTATTTGCCTTGTTATTCAGAGCCACGCAGGGATGAGCAGTCCTTTCATGCCTGCTGCTTTCTAACCTCTGTGGCTCTACCCTTTGGCCTCTCTTAATCTTGTCCATCACAGCCTAGTGAGCAGCAGAGCGCTTAGCCCCCAGCCTGCTGTTCTAGAAGAGGCAGATGATTCAGCTTTGAATGCTGCTGTATGATGTGCCACTATGGGATGCCAGGGTGAGTCAGTCTTGGCCTTCTGAAACTCTTTTGGAATTGATGTTTTCATTCAATGGTGGGGTTGAAAGCACTATAGAACACAGATGATGTGACCTTCATCTTACAAGTTTCCAGTCTGGTGGAACAAGAGGCGTGTGTTTCACAGCGGCAATACTCAATAGTATGTGGCACACAGAAACACCATGGGGCGTGGTGAATGGGTATTAGATTTGAGAGTTGGGATATGATGGAAGGGTTTCTGTGGATCAGAAAAAAGAGGAAGATGCACTTTGGTCAGGCTAATATGGGGGAAGGGCAAACAAATGGAGGAGCTGGGTCTGGTGGGGACCGAGCCCTATTAGACAAGGGGTGGGCATAGGTTTGAGTTGTATCTAAGATGTGTGAGTGAGAGGGGGACTCCCATAACTAAACTGACATGGGAGAGGCCAGGCTCATGGTGCATCTTTGTAAACAACTGAGGAAGGGCTACGCATGTAGACTGGTCTTCAAGACGAGTTTGAGTGAAAGAGCAATTGATATATTTGTGTCTGCCTAGTAAACAACCAGTTGAGGAAAATGACAATATATGCATAATTACTTTGACATGCAAAAAAAGAAATCTCCAGAGGAACGTATATGAAACTGGGAAAACTGAGTGTTCCCCAAAAGAAGCAATGTAGCTGGGGTGAGAGGCAGCAGGGGGAGAGCACTGCCATGTTCTCTTGTACCATTAGAGTTTGAATCCATGAATATAAGAAATGAATAAAATTACAGTTTTAAAAATAATTCACAGCTCTTGTATATTTACATATTAAGTATAATTGTATTTTTTGAAGATTGAATACATGTATACAATAAAATATGATCATATCACTTCCCATTTACTCCTTTCAACTCCCACTCATATCCCTCTCAACACATCCCTCTTCCAACTTCATGTCTTCTTAAAAAAAAAAACCCTCATAATTCCAATGAGTGCAGTCCGTATGTGCATGGGCATGGGCACGATGCCCTCTACTAGAGCATGGGAACCTATCAGTGGCCACACTCTCAAAAAAGGATGATTCTCCCTTCCTCCACAGCTGTTAACATGCCAATGATTCCTCAGTAAGAAGCAGGACCTGAAGAATATCTCCCCCATCTATGTGAGAATTTGGGGTAGCTGATCTTGTCCAGGTCATACACAGGTAGGCATAGCTATTGTGATTCCATGAATACCATAGCTGTGTCATGTCCAGAAGACAGCATTCCACAGCACTCCTCCCTGTCCTCCAGCTTAGATTCTTTCAGCCGCCTCCTCCTCCATGTTCCTTGAGTCTTGGGGCTGAGCACTCAGTCTCATATTCTCAGCACTTTGACCAGTTTTGTATCTTCGCATTAACTGCTATCCACTGCAAAAGGAAGTTTCTCTTGGAGATGGAGAGATGGCTTGGTAGTTAAGAACATGTGTTGCTCTTGCTGAGGACTGGGTTTGATTCCCAGCACCCATGTAGAGACTTAGAGTCATCTGTAACTTCATTTGCTAGGGACCTGATACCTTCCTCTGGCCCTCCACAGGTACCACAATGTACATAGTGTGCACACATCTGCATCCAAAACACTCATACACGTAAAATAATAAAACAAACAAATCTCTCTTTTTTTTAGTGTCTTTTTTTTTTTTTTTTTTTTTTTTTTGAGACAGGGTTTCTCTGCGTAGCTTTGTGCCTTTCCTGGAACTCACTCTGTAGACCAGGCTGGCCTCAAACTCACAGAGATCTGCCTGGCTCTGCCTCCCCAGTGCTGCGATTAAAGGCGTGCGCCACCACCGCTGGGCTTCTCTTTTTTTTTAAGAAGCTTCTCTGGCCAAGGTTTAGAGCAGCTCAGGTCTATGAGTGTATACATAAATATTTAGAAGGCACTTGACAGTATGAGCATTTAGTGAAATACCAGTAACAGGTTTCTACCCTGGAGTCTGTGATCCTCACAAGGATCTTTCATGTATTTTAAAGAACTTTCCTGTCCTTAGTGAACTTGTGTTTGTTCATTAGTTCAACAAGTTATTGATTTAAGTGTGTGTAGTGATTATACAAATAAGTCTAAGCTAGAGGACCAAAGCCAGGATGTGAGTGAGTGAGGAAGATACAAAATATTCCATCGCCAGGGTCCCCGAGTCTATGCTTTGCACAGCATGGGCACGGTGTTGGGTGAGGGAACAGCAGTGGCAATCCAAGTTACATTTTGAAGAAGGGGCACTTTTCTAGACCCTCCTCTTTACCAGATGAGGTCATTTGAAATAAATTTATATTAAAATAGAGCTTGTGTGCAAAACATGGGCCTTCAAATAAAATGCCCTTCTGGAGGGGTTTTCCTTTTGGCTGCACTTCCTGGCTACCCTCCACAAAACACACACACACACACACACACACACACACACACACACACACACACACACACACACACGAGAGAGAGAGAGAGAGAGAGAGAGAGAGAGAGAGAGAGAGAGAGAGAGAGAGAGAGAAAGATAGGTAGGTAGATAGATAGATAGATAGATAGATAGATAGATAGATAGATAGATAGATAGATAGATAGATAGATAGCTTTCCTCTGCTAAGAACAACACTTTGGTGGTGGTCAAGCCCACTTCTTGCAAATTGGCCTACCTAGCAAGCTTCTGACATCTCTCACCATCTACTCTGTCCCCATAGACTCTTTACTATCTTGCCAGAATCCTTCCCAGGCTCTGACTTCTCTATGTCTGCTCAGGTATGCCTGTGTTTCACCTTAGGACATAAGGTTCACCCCTAGTTTGTATGTTAACAGTCTTGTCTTCTTTTGTTAACACTGATCCTCCCCAGTCTGTTTTCTTAGACCACCCTGAGAATTCTAGAAATTTTCACACTAATGCAGCCTCCTAAGGAGCAGAATTCCCAGTAGCATTCTCAGGTCTCTCTCTCTCTCTCTCTCTCTCTCTCTCTCTCTCTCTCTCTCTCTCTCTCTCTCTCTCTCTCCCTCCCTCTCTCTCTCTGTCTCTCTGTCACACACACACACACAAACACACACACACACACACACAAAAAACCAAAACCAAAACCAAAAACAAAAACAAAAACCTATTGCCCACATTCAGTACACCAATTGTACTCCTTAGCTATTAGCACACTCCTTTTCACCCACATAGGAAGAACTGAGTATTTTTATTATCCCCACATCTTTGAAGAAGAAACAGAGTTGCAAGAAGTTATGAACACAATTTTTTGAGCAGTAGAGCTATGATCTAAACCCAGCTCTGACTCCAAATTCTAAGCCATTAGCCAAATAACTATTGAGTAGATTAGAAAATCAGGAAATCAGGAAAGTCTAGTCATTCTCCAAATCAGAGATCATCAATCTCTGCCTGAGACATAACAGCATAATAATAATCATTCAGAAACCCAGACTTAGGAACCAGGCTTTCTGGGGAGTTTTGCTACCTGAAGGCTGCATGCATAACCCTGAGCAAAGTACTCAGCCTCTCTGTGCCTTTTTTTTTCTTCAAGATGGGATGTCTCTGTGTATCTCTGGATGTCCTGGAACTTGCTCTGTAGAGCAGGCTGGCCGAGAACTCAGAGATCCACTTGCCTCTGCCTCCCAAGTGCTGGGATCAAAGGCGTGCACCACCACTGCCTGACTTCTGTGCCTCTTTTTTATTTCCTCTGTAAATGGAGATAATAGCACCTATTCAGAAGGTTGATCTAGGATTGTGTCATTATTCCTCCAACACCTGGAACAATGGTTGGCACTATATAAATATTTGCTATGGTTAGTCTTACAACTCTTTCTAAGTTTGGTTCAAAAGGTTGGAGGAAGAAAGACAAAATCCTGGGAAGCAAGTTAGGTGCCAGGGACTATTACAAAGCATAATAATCCATGCTCCAACTGGCAGGTCCCTTCCTGTCTCCAACTGACATAATAATACTTTGTTGGGAAGGCAAGGGCTTTGGAGTCACGAAGACTTAATTTCAGATTCTTGCTTCATCACCTTTTCTGTGGCCTCTGGCAAGATTCTTGACCCCTTTGAGCTTCTGTTTTCTCCTTTGTAACACAGACAAGGGTAGCCACGTGGCAGGGCTGGCTGTTGGGAGGAGGACAAGGTGATTCTGTAAGATGTGTCACATGTGGAGGAAGAGCAAGGTTGCTTTTTCTAGTCAGACCTTTGGTACGGAGCTGGTCAAACATTAATGGAGGGCAGGCCCTGCTAGATCTCCTCCAAATGGCACAATGTGCTGGCTCTGGCAGAAGATCTTTGCATATTGGCTTATCAAGTCATAAAACAAGGACTCAAGAACAGTTTGGTCAGTTTCAGGACACTTGCCACAGGGAACTTGAACTCTAAGAACACTGCAGGCAAGTAAGTGTTGATTTTGGGTCAGGCCCGGGTTCTCCTGTGAAAGTGCTTTCAGTTTTTATTCTCCCAGACTTCCACAAAGCATCCTCAACAGGCGTTTTTATTTTTATTGGTCTGTAACTAATCCGGCCACCCACAAAGTCCATTCTTGCTGGTCATGCCCTGTTTTAAAACTCTTCCTTGGGTTCCTTAACATCTCAAGCTGCTGATTTTCCTCCAGCCTCTCAGTTTTGTTATTATTCTCCCTGATATTATGTCCCTTTCTTCCTTATATGTTGTCTTTCTCGATGGCAATGCATAGGTCCTCTTTTCTTCTCACCTTGAGTCTATTCCTGGGTGGATCCGAGAAATTCCATCTCAACGACAGCATAATCACAGCCCTCCTGCACATTCCACAGGCCTCTCACACTCGTCATAGTTACACTGCTCACCTTTACACCCTACCTCTCTTGACAGGTGGGAAAGCAGACCTCAGGGTTCAGGAAAACTCACACAGGCTTGCAGAAAGGAAATTATAACATAATAACTCTCAATTCACCTTCCTACTTTATTTTGCCCCATCCCAATCTATCTTGTTCATTGGGCCAAACTGAACTTTCTGAAATACATTCTTGAATATGTTGCAATGGATCCCACATGTCCTCTGGAGAAACCAGTCTTCTAGAAGAGGCTGCCAGCGCTTTGCCCTCATGTCTGCACAAGCTACCACTGCCCACTGCTCCCTTGCATGGCGGCTTTCTGTGCTGTTCTGCCTGAGGCATTCTCTCAGGAGCTCAAGGCAGGCCAACAGTGCCAGGAAGTGGAGCTCCAGGAGTAATCCCAAGCAGCAAGGGATGAGAGTGTGGGACCAATACCCCCATTCCTCAGCTCAGCATCACTGCTCAGAGGCCTGTTCTACACAGCCACTTACTCGGTGACTGAGCTTCAAGTATTCATAGCAGCAATCTTTACGGGCTTTCTTCCATTCCTGTCTTACTTCTCCAACTCTTCATTATTGCATTTATTGAGAATTACCTTTCAAATAAACCACCTGGACCAGGCAATGATACAGTCTTGCTGTTCCTGCTACTAGGGAGGTTGAAGCAGGAGGATCATTTGATCCAGGAATTCAGTGACAGACTAGGCAACATATTGAGACCCTTGTCTAAGATATAAATACACACATAGATTAACAAATTAGTTAATAAATAATTGAAACTCTTGGCTCAGTTTCTCCTTTTGGGATCCTCTACTCTGAGACAGTCTCCTGGATGTAGTTTAAAAGTCCTTTCATCATCAGGCTTCAGAGATGAGTCTTTTCTCAACATCATCCTTGCATTTGCCAACCTGCACTCTATCCCATGATCCACAGGACTTCTTTCAGTTCCTCATGTTCTCCTTCCTCGAGGCCTTTGCCTACAGTCTTTCTAGGACACTATCGACTATCGTCATCTAACTGATTCAAACCTGAATCATCCGCTTAAATATCACCCCTGGGCTGGGTGCATAGCTCAGTGGTACAGTAGTACCAGAGAGCGAAGGCAGAGCATGTTCTCAGCCCTGGGTCCTAGCCTCAGGACTGATGAAAGAAGACATTCTGAACTCCAGCTTCCAGTTCTGTGATCTGTTTATCTGCTCCAAGAGTGTCTTGTTATTTTCTGAACTGTCTTTGATTATCTGCTTCTACAAGTACTGTGTACATTTCAGAGTTCAGACCATCTCTCTGGTGCTCATCACGGTACCAGAGAAACCTACCACATTTCCAGGTACAATGTAAAGCTTATCCGGCACCAGAAGTGTTTTATGTGAATGCAAAAAGCCAGTCCCATGCTCGAGTTACACATGACACAAGCCGCTGAACCAGAATGACATGGTTCAGAGGGACATGAGATGCTGTGACCCACTTCCTTCCAATCCTCACCCGAGTCACTCTGTGAACATAGACCTCCACCTCAAGAAAGTATACAACAGCTTTCAACAAAAATGACAGAAACCATGTTGTCTTTGAAGATAATTCATAATTTTGAACTGATCTACGGGTAGGCTTGATAAATGAGCAACAAATTCCCAAAGTCTACTAACAAATTCTGCAATTTGACAACAGAAGAGGCAGGCTGCATCTGAGTAGGGCAACCACCGAGTCAAACGACAGCTTGCCTTCCAGTGGTGACTGCCAGTCAGAAGAGGCGGGGGAGGTCATGAGTAGGGACAAGAAGAATGAGAAAGCCTACATATGCATACATATCATGCTCACTCAGTTTGCTCCTGTTCCTTCCTTCCATTTACTTGCCTCTGCTGAGAATGGGTACCAGAGCTCCACTAGGACACAAGATAATACATTTCTGGGCAGGGTATCAGAGTCCCAACAGCTCTATAATGTGGAAGGGAAGCCTTGGTGGTCATCAGCCCCATCTGCTACCTCTACCACTCTGCCAAAGTATGACTTACTTCTAGGAACCTTTGTAACCTGATGAGAATGAGTTCTTTATGAGTACAGCTACAGGCCATATTCTGACATTCCCCAAAGCACAGGATGGTCTCTGCTTTGCTGACAGTGCACATGCCTCCCTCAGGAGGACACCCCTTCCTAGGCAACCCTTCCTTTTTTCTTCCTGATTATGCTAGTCCTTCCCTCCGTTTCCTTCTTCAAGCCACCCCTTTTGTTTGTGTATACACCAGTTACCACACTTGTCACATTATGTCACAGTTGCTCACTTATACGTTACCTGGTGTCCTGTGAACAACTTAAATACAGGGGTCATCACTGCTTTCATGGCCTTACATGATATTCAAGATGAACTGGGAACTCAGCAAACATGTGAGGGCTGGATTAATGAGTATGCGTGTGTAGGAAGGAGTCGCAAATAATGCCAAGCGAACCTTGAGTGGTGACATTCTTTTGTTGCTCATGGAAGCCAGCAGGTAATATTTCTAAGGCAAATGTATGCCTCCAGGGCATCTGATTTCAGTGTACTTTGTGATTAGGAAAATCATGTGCAATTTCATTTAAGTTCACTTAGGGATATAGCAATTTCTCATTTCTATTGAACTTTTTCAGGAGTTCACGAGTTCCAAGCAAACACGCAAATGGAAGAGCAGGCAGCAATGAGCTAGCGTCTTAAGAGAGATCGACACAACTCAGGGCCCGTCTGAACAATTTCTAGAAACAAAGGGGATTCAGACTTTGCTTAGTTTCTCCTTTACTTCATTTTTTTATAACAAGAAACAGGTTTTAAAAACTAGGAAAACTAGGTCAGATGGTTTTATTTTTAATAAGAGTTTGTAGGGGAAAAGTTTTCATGTTCTTGCTCTTTTCAATTAAAATATCAATGACCTTACCAAAAATAAACATTTTTAAGTACTGGAAAACAATGACTTAATATAGCCCTTTTTAGCTTGGCTTGAATCAAGCTTTGCTTTAAATCAAGCATCCTGATTTCAAAGCTTAATTTTAGCCATATATTCTTCATGATCCTGTCCTGTTTATTAATCAGAAGTACCCTGGAAAATAGTGTGCATTGACTATAACAGAGGCCAGCAATTATGTTAAATGCTCTGTGTGTGTGTGTGTGTGTATGCGCGCGCGCGCGCGTGCTTGCTATTTCTAAAAGCCTCATCCAGAAGGTGCCATAGGAAGATATTAGGCTGCCAAGAACCTGAAGCTCCCTAACAGCTTTGTTCCCATTGCCCGAGTCTGGGGATCCAAACCCAGGTATTTACCAACCAAACCTTCTCCCCAGCCTCTTCCCTTCCTTTTCATGTTGGCCTTGCTTCTTTCCTCTTTCTTTTCTTTTTGATTATTTGTTTCATATTTTTGTTGTTTATGTGTGTGGGTGTTTTGCCTGCCTATATATCTGTGCACCATGTGCATGCAGTGCCCTGGGAGTCCAGAAGAGGGCTTTGGCTCCCCTGGGACTTGGGTTATGGACAGCTATAAGGTGTCATGTGGGTCCTGGAACTTCCAGAAAAGCAGCCAATGATCTTAACCTCTAAGCCAACCCCCCCCCCTTGCTCTGTGTGTGTGTTATCTAATGTTTCTTCTTTTCTTGTTTTTCTTTCCTCTCTTTTCCTTCCTTCCTTCCTTCCTTCCTTCCTTCCTTCCTTCCTTCCTTCCTTCCTTCCTTCCTTCCTTCCTTCCTTCCTTCCTTCTTTCCTCCCTCCCTCCCTCCTTCCTTCCTTTCTTCCTTCCTCTCCCTTCCCTTCTTCCTGTCTTCCCTCTTTTCTGTCTTCCTTTTGGTGGTGGTAGGGTGCTCTTGCCATCTGGTAGCTCCTTCCTATTTATAGAAATTTTCTAGTCTTAAGAGTTCCAGTGGGCAGGAGGGTGAGAAGGATCCATTTTTTTTCCATAGAAACTGCAACACTATGTACTTGCCTTCCCAACCTCCTTCACTGCTAGGGATGACCTAAGTTCATCAAACAGATGCATCCTGCTTATTCCAGGGACTTGGATGTGGGTGCACTAAGAACACAGGGACTAGAGACCTACCACGATGGTTTCCCTGAGCAGAGAGAGAGACAGGAAGTGCCAACCAGCATTCACTTTACCGGCAGCATTAGCTCCTTCAGACCGGCTTTGTAACATGCTTCCGGTGTCCTTGCAGCTACGTGGCCTACTTTGCCCTATTCATCGTCATTTCTACAGGGTCCGAAAGCAGCCCAGCAACCTCAGTGTGTGATACATGTGTGCTGGCTTCTGTTGTTGTGAGCTACGGACCCTGCCTGTCTCAAGTGGCTATTGTCTCATTTCCGAGATGTGGACACTGAAGCGTTAGAGAGGCTAAGTTGACAGAGTAACTCTAGCTAAAGAGTGGTAGGATTGGGCTTAGAGCCCAGCCTGTTTGTCTCTTTTGTCTGGCCTCTTCCTTAGTGTTCACTCACAATCAGAATTGAAATAGCTTTCTCTGTGAAGGAAAAACTGCCTAAGTCAAGAATCAGTCACAGTAATATTTAGAAAAGTTATGCACATTTTAACAGAAGACTGTGAAAAACCTCTTTCCCAACAACAGTTCCCCGATTCTGCTTATCAGAATCAAACACCAGAGTAGAAAGCTTTGGAATACAACATTCCCATCCTCTTCAAAACAAAATCTGTTTCCTTTCTGCGCCAGAGCATGCAAGATAAAAATGCTGTTCCAATGCAATGCTAAGAAAAAAATTAAAGGACAGTGTCTATTTTTCTTGCTACTGTAAAATGGGGACAAATTTTTTTTTAAAAATAATTAATCAACCAAACGGACATTACCCTAAGGAAACTTGGGTTCCTGTCTCATCACTGAACAATCATGGGAAGTGCACAAGTTCCAGTCCAGCAGGGCCAACCTGTTCACATGAGTGCAGAGCTGGCAGATGAGAGCTATAGGGACAGCCTACCTCATCACCACCATTCAGGATTATATATTTATTGGACAGGTACCCAATAAATACTACATGAATACATGTCTACCACTCCTATAGGAAGTAGGGTTGGGGATGTAGCTTGGTGGCAGAGCATTTCTCCATCATTTATAAGGACTCAGGTGTTCAGTTCTTAGGAATAGAGGGACCAGGAAGAGTTAAAAACCACCTGTGTTAGTTTTCTTTAGAGTGCTAGGATAAAACTCTGACCAATCTAGGGAGGAAAGGGTTTATTTGGCTTATACATCCACATCATAATCTGTCATTGAGGGAATCCGGGGCAGAAGCTGAAGTAGGAACCAGGAGGCAGGAGCCGAAGCAGAGATCATGGAGAAACACTCACTGCTTAAGGGCTCGGCTTGCTCAGCCTGCTCTTTCACACACCAGGGGTGGCATGGCCCACAGTGGGCTGGGCCCTCCCACATCTAACATCAGCCGAAAACATACCTCACAGACATAGGCATGGGCTAATCTGATGGAGGCAATTTCTCACGGAAGGTTCCTCTTCTCTAGTGACTCTAGTTTGTGTCATGTTGACAAAAAGCTAGCAGCAGCACACCACCTAATCTGGAGTTTACAGCCTAAGCAGACGGAGGGCCTGAAAAAGAGAAACTCTGATCTTTTATTTATGGTCATATGTCAAAGAATTCATTCTTGTTAGTGCTGCAGATCCGGTTCCCAGGTGGTGCTAGTGTTGAAGGTGTAAGCAAATTAAGCCCTGGAGCAGGACCAGACTTTCTTTCTAAAAGATCTCTATAAGCACAGAGAATTCCTTGAGGCAGGAATGAAAAGCTCCAGGATACATTCAGCCACTGAGAAATTTTTACACCCACAGAGTTAGGCATGCTATTTTTTTTGTCCCTTGTAATAAAAAAGAAAACAACAACAACAACAACAACAGAATTTTCAGTGAATGGGATTCTGTCTATGCTACCCCATGGACAACAACAATCGATAATATTTTCATCTCCCCAGGATAAATATTAAGTGACTCAGAAGACAACCTATGGCCTTCCACATACCACAAGAAGTGACTCTCCCCACTCCTCAAGATTTTATTATTTTTTAATTATACTTGTGTCTGTGTGTGGTATGTGCCCACAGCAGCCGGAGGCATCAGAGTCTTCTGGGCTTGTGGAGTTACAGGCAGTTGTGAACTGCCCAATGTGGGTACTGGGAACCAAGCTCTGGTCTTCTGAGAGAACAGTTCAGGCTTTTAACTGCCGAGCCATCTCTCCAGCCCCACAGTACTTGCGGCTGCTTTGGCTGTTGCCACCGCTGATTCTCCTCCTCCTCCTCTTCCTCCTCCTCTTTATATCTTCATATGTAGACAGGCTTTCCTCAACTCACTAGTGTTGTGTCCAGGATACACTTGAACTCCCGGTCCTTCTGCCCTTGGCCTCCTGATTGCAGGAAAATAGGCATGTGCCACTATGTCTATTTGTTCTCTCTCTCTCTCTCTCTCTCTCTCTCTCTCTCTCTCTCTCTCTCTCTCTCTCTCTCTCTCTCTCTTCTTATTAAGATTTATTTATTAGTATACAATGTTCTTTCTTTATGTATGCCTGAAAGCCAGAAGAGGGTGCCAGATCTCATTACACATGGTTGTGATCCTGGGAATTGAACTCAGGACCTCTGGAAGTACACCCAGTGTTCTTAACTGCTGAGTCATCTCTCCAGCCTTCTATTTATTTTCTTAACTTTAAAAAAAGAATTGACCTGGAGGCAGAGGAGGGGTGAGGTGGTGGTGGTGGTGGTGGTGGTGGTGGTGGTGGTGGTGGTGGAGGTAGGAACAATACTTCCCTTTCCCAAATATACCTGCATGGAATCCTCAGAACCTGAGAATAGGTTATCTTGTCGTCTTGTGTGTCAAAGAGACTAACTATATGCTCAATGGCCAAGGATGGTGAGATTGGAGGTTATGGTCTTTTCTGTGTAGCACTAATGTAATCATGTTAGTTTCTAAAAGCAGAAGAGCTTTTCTAGCTTTGTTAGAAAAATGAGAAGGAAAAAGAAAGAGAGAGATGGAGGATGAGAACTGGCCACCAGGTCTTGGCTTTGAAAACAGAGCAAAGGGCTGGAGAGATGGCTCAGCAGTTAAGAGCACTGGCTGCTCTTCCAGAGGAGCAGGGTTTGATTCCTAGAATCCATACAGCAGCTTACAACCATCTGTAACTGCAGTTACAGGGGATATGATGCTCTTGTCTGATTTCCATGGGCACCAAGCATGCACATAGCGCATAGACATGCACACAAACAAACCCCCCCCCCACATGAAAATAGATGCAAAGAGATTAATTCAACCAAAAATCAAAATAGGTAAGGAGACATCTTCTTTGAAGATAGGGATTAAACCCAAGGTCATGCATATGCCAGGCTATTGATCAACCAGTAAACCATACTCCTGTTTTTTTTTTTTTTTTTTTTTTAATTTTGTCTCAGGGTCAAAATAAAAGTTGCCTAAATTGACCTCAAATTCACTATCCAGCCCAAACAGATCTGAAACTACTATTCCTCTTGCCTCAGCCTCCTGGGTGCTGAGAGTACAGGCAGACCCTTCTTTAGAATCTCAAGAAAATGTGCAACATGTGGACACCTGGATTCTAGCCCAATAAGACTATGGCAGACTTCTGACCTATGGGACTGTAAGACAATATTTGTGTCAGCTAAGCTGCTGAATTTTTGCTAACAATAGAAAACTAAGTTGGTGTAGTGGCACATACCTTTGAGTCCTGCACTTGGGAGGCAGAGGCAGGTGGATCTCTATTAGTTCTGGGTCATCCTGGTCTACTAGCCAGGGTTACCTGTCTCAAAGAAGAAAAAAAGGAAAAAGAATGAAAACACAAGCATGCACCTGAGTTGGAAGTTAGTGCTTCCTTGTTCAAGTTTACTTTACAAACAACTTCAGGTAACCAAAGGGCGGGTAACTTGGTTCTGCTTTGCTATTGTTGTTTTCTCATTTGTTTTTCTGACCACCCAATAAAAGTTCCAGTCTGAGTCTGTCTATAGTGACAGGTAGTAGTTTCTCCTCTGTGTGAAATTCCTCAGGGATGAGTGAGCTGCTGGGGTGGAGCTGTGAACAGAGCATGTCTGAGCTAGTAAAGAAGACACTTCCCTTTCTCTGAATCACAAAATGCTGGAGTTACTTAAGGGCCTTGAAGTCATCTGCCGAGTTGTATTTTTTTAGTAAAGGATGTTCAGATGCAAATGACTTCCCCAAGATCATGCATAGGCTGTGTCAGAGCTTGGACTCTTAGCCTGGTCTTCTGGCTTCCAGATGCCCACAGGACACATTGGTTTCGCATGTTCTAAAGGGGGACGTTTCCTTGCCCGTTTTGAGTTTCGGTTGAGTTCAGCCCTTTGCTGCTCTATCACAGTAGCCCCGACTTCCTTGCCAACCGTTGCCAGCAGAGAGCTATTCGATTTCATTCCCTCACGTCACCACTATTTTCAGGGCTTAGTTTTTATTTGCTTTGAGAGTTCAGCTCTGGATGTGGTGCCAGGACCACCTACAGAGATGCCTAGATAATCAGATGAGGGGTGAGGGGTGCTGTTGCTAATTAATTTTCAAACTGCTCCTGCTCTGTGTGCCTTACACAATGTCTCTAAATTTTGGCTCACCTTCAATAGACACCGAGTTCTTCCTAAAGGTCCAGATTAATGATAATAAACATCCAATGTAACATAGAAACCAAATCCAATTTTATTCCAAGCAAATATGGATTTGGTTAGACACAAAGTAAATGCAAGGTGTTTTATTGGCTTTCCACCGGTTCTTCCTAAGTATCATTTCCCTTTTACTGATTTGCCTTGTGAGACAGAATTTTTGTAACTTAGTTTCTGCTTGCTTAGTCCCAAGCAAAGTTTCCTCTTTCCTTTCAATGCCTAGAGGGACTAAAGTACCTCCCAAATTCTACTCCTAACAGTCCTCACTGGTATGCACACACACCTGTCTGCCAGAACTTGGCCTACTCTGGACTCTGGATGCCCCCCCTGTGCTGTGTTCTAATCTTTCCCATGTGGCTTAACCTGTGCTGAGACAGGGGAAAATAGGCCAACTTTCTCCCCACCGGCACTTGTCGGTAGCAGGGTGTTGTTATGTCCTGCTTGGGGTGGGCTTCAATCTTAAACATCTCCTTCAAGGTCGGTTTTGTTTTTGTTTTTTGTTTTTTCCTTTAAGTAAGCTACAATGGTGGGGGCAATGTGATTAGATTCCAAATAACAGTTGTTGGGCCTCTCTCTAGTGCCCAGCTGCCTCAAACTGAGGACTGTTCCCAAGAAGCCCCCTTTGGCAGCTAGCTAGAGAGTCATTGTGACAGCCCGGATGTCACACCTGCTGCTGAAAGGTAACTCCGCCTCCATCCTTCTAGACGTGACTGTTTCAAATGGCTTGAGCAGATGCTCACCATCACGAGCCCCAGTGAACTCGAGAAGCCATTTCACCCAGGCCGAGGTAGAGAGCAGCGCCCTCACCACCACACTAACCTGGCTGGCTAAGCAAGGTGTTTGGTTGTCCTCAAGTCAGTGGTCAGACACCCTCCTGTGCTGCCCCCTAGTGTTACAAACTTTGTCCATTAAACGGCTTCTACAGAAGCACACAAGGCAGAGCTAACACAGAAAGGGGAGGCCACAGCAGGCACAGGACAGAGCAAGAGGTCAGCTGAAGACTTCCAGACAGCAGCTGGAGGCAGAAGTGACAGCGAGCAGAGGCTGTGGAGATGACAGACTAAAGAAATACGGAGATGTGGAGGGGGCAACGACAGTCCTCATTGCTGGACAAGTTCTGGGGAGGTTCTAAGCCTATGGGCAAGGCTTCTAACACCCTAGAATTGAGAGTTGTTACATGAGCCACTGTCCAGGGTGAAATGTCCTAATACCTTGAGCCCATGATTTTTAACAGTAACTGCCATAGAAGGTACAGCCCAAGACCATTTTGGAGCTGTAACAAATTTAATTAATTCATTAAAAAGTTGTGTTTGTGTTCTGGGAGATGCCTTAGTTGGCAAAGCACTTGCTACAAGCAGAAGACTAAAGCTCAGATCCCCAGAACCCACACAAACCCAGGTGCAGCAGCAGGACTCTGCCCTCCCAGGGCTTTTACTGGAGGCAGAGACAGGAGAATCTGCTGGGGTTTGTGGGCCAGCTACTCTGGCATGTGAAGAAGAACAAGAGGGGATCCTGCATTATACAAGATAGAAGGCAAGGACTGATATGTGAAGTTACCATCTGAATTTTGCACACTTGCCATGGCACGTGCAAGCACACATTTGCACGGAAGAGTTTTGAAAGGTTAAATTTTCAGGCATGGTAGCACACCACCTGTAATCTTAGCACTCAGGAGACAGAGGCAGGAGGATTGCTGCAAGTTCAAGGCCAACCTGGTCTACAAATTGAGTTCTAGCACAGCCAGAGCCACATATGAAGACCCCGAGAGAGAGAGAGAGAGAGAGAGAGAGAGAGAGAGAGAGAGAGAGAATTAAAAGTTAAACTCACATTATTAATCTCTTTGTTATTTAAAGTATAAATCTTTACATTCTAGTTATTAATCACCAAAAGTTCAATGCTCATTTTTGAGAAGTATCTTTGTAAATAACTTATGCTCTTAATTTTTTTACTTGACTTTGTAACTTCAGTGTATTTTCTTTCTGTTCTTAATTTTTGTCTTCCACTTGGCTCTCAAATCACTTTAATGTCATACTTTATTAGATCCTTCATTCTTTACAGAATTATGCTGGGGTTTTATTTTATTATAATGATCTAGAGTGGCTGAATTCTATATTCTTTTCATCTTTTCCTAGCTTGACAGGGTCATGCATCAAGCTCTTGTTTGTTTGATGCAGGATCTTTCACTCCATTATCCAAACCAGCCTGGAACTCACAGTGCAGCTCAATCAAGCTAGCCTCAAACCCATGGCAATTCTCCTAGGAGGGCCCTGCTCTTCCAAGTGCTTAAATTGCCTCCTGTTTGGATTCTGCAGTTTTTCCAGTTGGCTCCATGATCAATGCAGTCTTGCTAAATGAACACCATATTCTAATAGCATCCTTGCACCGTGATTTTCTCTGCTTCTGACTTTCCTTTGGTTTGTCACTGCTGGATCAGATTCCAGTGTTAGAACCCAACCTCTGCGCTGTCATCTTGGTCTTGTCCCTTCCCTGGATGCCTGTTCTCTCTTCAATCCTCACCCTTTAAGGGTCTTATCATGTCCCACCTTCTTTGACTGCCGCAGCCTATGATCTTCTTTCTCACCTAGACTATAAACAACCAGAAGGCAAGAGCTGTCCTTACAATGTTTATGTATTTGCTTATGTCAGCATGGTATCTCTTCCGTGACCACAGCTCAGTTTGATCCAACTTGGCCAGGTGCAGTGGTACAGGCCCATACTCTCATAACTCCCAAAGATCTGGAGTTCAAGGACATCGAACTGCATAGCAAGATCCTATCAAAAATAAAAAGAAACGCACAAGTGTGGTGGCTTATATCTGTAATCCCAGCATTTAAGAGGAAGAGGCAAGAGGACCACCACAACCTGAAAGTCAGCCTAGGCTAAATAACAAGTTTCAGGCTAGCCAGGGCTACAGGCTGAGACTCTGTCTCAAGACAGACTCTAGATAAGCAACTGAGTGGCCGACTGTGTCATGTTCCAAAGGACATGTCTATATTCTGTTCCTGCCTAGTATGGTATGCTAGGATAGTGAGAGAGGCTGAGCAATATTAATTCAACTAACCACTTGAAGTCTGTGACACATCCTCCCAGGATATGGTAAGCAATGCTGCGTCTCTGACTGCCTCATACAGATTTGCTGACTTCAACCAGTCAGTAAATTGCAGAGGAGTCTGGCATAGATTTTGCAGCCTGAAATCATGTCGGTCAGTAGTTGTTCAGGTCCTTCCAGTTGAAAAATACCCCCACTCGTAGTCAACTAAAAAGAAACCCCGGAGGAGTGTGTTTTACCATGCCTGACTTGTAACAGAGACAGAATGAGGCCACAAAAAACCCCTCTGCTAGGTTAGTTGTATGGAGACTCTATAAGGAAGCAGACATTTATTTTATTAGAACTAATCTTGCAGCTTCTCAACACACGTGAGAGTGCAAACTTTCTAGCTGGAAAAAAGAACTACTGCCTAGAGAAAGAAATAGGAGAAAATGTCCACATGACGAACAAACCAGCCCTCCCCGTCACAGCTGCCTCTGATTTACTGCTGGAGGTCTTCCCCTGAACTCTCAGTCTGACGGGTTTAATTGAAAGCAGTTGCCTTTTCCCCACCCATCCCTGAGTGTGACTCATCAACTGTCCTCCAGGCCAAGTGTTTTTACAAAATATTCTGCGTCTCCACGGCAACAGCCCAACACCGCCCTCTCTCCCTCGGTTGACTCAGTGATGTGGAAGGGGAAATCTGTTTGACTAGCTATAAATTAGAACCCTTTGGCTCCAGAGGAGAGCAGTCACATGACAGTGCAAGGAGCAGAGGAACACCAGGGAGGCCCCAAATATAACACAATTGTTTCTTATTAAGCCACTATTCGGTGCATGCCTCTGTAGTGACGGTGGACACAGGCAGCACTGGGAACACAACTGCTAATTGCTGAAGCCTTAAAACCAGGTGCCCGTAGTAACACCACCAACTATTATTTTTGTTTCACAGATGAAGAAGCCAAAGCTGCCAGAGTTTCAGGCTGCATGACTAGGTGAGTGACTAGACTTGGTCCCTTGCTCTGATTCCTGGATGCAGCTCTCCCTTGCTGTATCTAGTCACCTCACTACGGGGCCAGATGAGCCTCACAGGTTATCCTGAGTTGGCTTGATTTTTTTCTGACTCCAGCTTGCTTTTGTCAAGGCTTCAGAGACTAAAGTCAGTAGGTTTTAAACAGGCAGCTTTCTGCTAAGCAAATAGAAGTGTTTTAGTGGAGACCTGGGGGCTAAGATGGACAAGGCCCCTCTGAGGCATAGCAGAAGCTTTCTTGGGCCATCAACTAGACCCTTACACATAGCAGCTTCTCTGCTTTTACAGCTACCTGTACAGTACTTGGCCCAGGCATCTCAGCCAGCCCTCATCACAAGGGAGTTCTGGGGGCAGGGTTCGGGGGGGGCAGGTCAGCACCCATCCACTCTCATGACCTGAAATGAAAGACACAGAATTGACCTTTATGACTGGGGCAGGGATGCCACTAAGGCACCAAGTACATCCTCACTCCTTCCCTGAAGCCCTCGTAAAATGTGCTCACTTGCCAGGACATCAAACTGGCCACTTGAACCGCTTGAACTTGGGCTATCAGATCTGACTCCAGAGCCTTTATCTGGGACTCAATGAGAAAAAGGTACAGTTTCTGCATCCATCTAGCATGTGACTAAGAAGGGAGGTATGAGTGAATCTTGATACAGAAGCAAACTGGTGTTACCCTTAAACATCTTCTAGGCACAGAAGTAGCTTAAACGCCCCATCCTTGTCTGTTAATGATAGTCACTCTCCTTTTAGAGTGAAGACAGAGCATTGTGTACATCATTCAACCTTCCCTTCTAAAGTGCACAAACGGATCGTTTTCCCTGCGTTCAGAGTTATGCACCCATCACTACAATTGATTTCACAGCATTATCCAGGAAAGAAACACCATAACCATTGACAACCATTCCCAAGTCCCACCCCAACCTGTACTGTCTCTGCACTTCCTTATTCTCAGTTTTTCTCCATATCCGACTAAAAGTCATATCCTTGACCAATGTCTTCCTGTTTCCCTTTCTCCTTTAAATAACTACCATCTACTCTGTCCTCCAGTGAGTTAGATTGTTCACATTCCACACATGAATGAGATCATGTGATGTCTGTCTTTCTGTGTCTGGCTTATTTCACTTAGCACAATATCCTCTGAGTTCATCCATGCTGTCACAAATAACATAATTCTGCTCTTTTTCTATAGCTAAATTGTATTGTTTCTGTGTACATACCAAGTTTGGCTTATTCTTGCATCTGCTCTCTCTTTGGTATAATTTGGGTTACCCACCTTGCTAGAAGCACAGAAACTATGCTGTGTTACATGCAAAACCCACCTACCACAATAAACAGGTGTGATTAATGTAGTTACTGGGCTAGGCCAGCCTCAGGGTGATCAGCAAAATGTGCTTGCCAAAAATGTGCTCATCAGAGGGTAGGTCTGCAGCTGGATGCCTGGGCTGTCAACACCACTGCCATGTATGAGCTGTATGACTGGGGAAAACACTGTAGATGGGCAACACCAATAGCTTTTTTCCTTCTTAAGGTACTGTGATCAAAGAAACTAATTCATGCCAAGTGCTTTTAATGGCCCTGGGATACCCTGCCACACACTTCAGCTTTGGATCAAGGGCTCTTTGTTCACCTGAGTTTAAGGAATTTGTACCTGCATAAGTGTCCACAGCCATCCCACCTGAATATGTCCCATTTCATCTGAAATATGATATATGGGGAAGGACAATGTGCTTGCTAAGTAAAGCACTGCTGTGTACAAACATGGAGTCCTATAGGGCAAAGTCAGACAAATCCCCTTTTTACTTAGCTGTTTTCCAGAATGGTTAGAGTTTCTTTACGGAAGTGATTCTGGGACTAGTGAGATGTTTCAGCAGGTAAAGACACTTGCTATGAAAGCCTACCAACCTTACTTCAATCCCTGAAACCCACATAAAGATGGGAAGAGAGAACTGACTCCACGAAGTTGGCCTCTGACCTCCATATGCACATCACGGTATGAACACCCACAAACATACATCATTGTACATACATACACAATAATAATAAAATATAAAAACTGGGATGGAAAAGTGATTGTGGTATACAGCTCAATGTAGGATACTGTTTTATTTCATGCTTCCCTTCAGAGAGAGGGTACAGACTTCTATCAGCTGCCACACAAGCCTGAGAATTACTAAATAGAGGGATAGAGGAGGCCACAGCCTGGGGTAGGAAGCCAAACAGGCAGCTCCATTTGCAATAACAAAAAATTGAATTGCTCATTCATTTGAAAAGGAAATGCTGAAATGGAAATGTAGAAACCTCTACAGTCATTGTCCAGGGCCAATTTCAATGTTTAGAATTTATTCACAACTGTATATAGTTACCAAACAACTGTAGCCATGTTACCACATCCTTTGTGAAAATACATCATCACACATACACAGAAACTCAGACACACACACAGACACAGACGCACATACACACACACACACACACACACACACACACACACACACACACACACAGAGTCTTTCTAATGGATGGCCCTGACTCTTTCCCACTAGTCTTTAATGCAACCATTCACAGATCTGAAGCAGCTATGATATCATCATTTCTTCCATAGAGCTGGAGGTGAGAAAATAATGGGAGTTGTGTGTGTGTGTGTGTGTGTGTGTGTGTGTGTGTGTGTGTGTGTGTGTATGCGTGGTGAGCCAGGCAACTGGAGAGGGAGTCAATAGATCATGATCAGTAATGGTAACAGGATCATGATGTATCTGAAGACAATTGATTCAGGACCAAACATCTATTACCATAAAAAGTGAGGTTCTGTGGTTACTCACCAAAGCTTGGCACAAAATTGCTTAGATTTAAATTCCTTTGTCTTTATTTATTTAGTCATGGTTTTTATTATATTTGTTTTTGTTTTTTTAAAGGTAAATTACTTAATTTTGATAAGCTTTAATCCCTACCCTACTTCAAAACTGGGGCTAATAATAGATCATACATTGTAGGGTTATCAAAAGTTTCATTGAGTTTAAACAGATTAAATATTTAGAAGAGTTGAGCAGCATTGAACAAATGTCAAGTTTATTGTCATCTCTCCCAGTGACAACCCTGATCTCAATTATCAGTAATTCTCAATGGGGATTAAGCCACTTCCAGAAAGAGTCTGCAAAATTCATAAGTATTCCTTTTGAGTACATTATGAGTAAAATGATTGGCAGGCATTACAAGACTTCATGGGTTGCACACTGTAATGAGGTCATTGAAGTGGGGAGCCAATTCATGTCCTCTGTATATCATCCCAGTTTTCATATAAGTAAAAACAGTGCTCATGATTCCATGTTGCATGTTAACACATTATTTTTGTTGTTGATGATATAGATCAAGCCCAGGACTTCATGCATGCTAGATAAACATTCTACCACTGGGTCACACGGCCAAGTCCCCAAAGCCTGAACTTATACCTTGAATATTACTGACATTTCCAGGAATGCACCCATAATGTAAATAAACTACAGGGAAAGCTAAACCTCACATTGTTTGCAACATCCCTGAGAGTTGTTCAAGCCACAGTTAGATACTAACAAGCTTGCGTTTTGAGTAGAGCTCACTGCATTAGCTAGTGTCAATAGCTATGACAATGACAGCAGATCTCTGTGTACTGAGAAGACTCCTATTCTGTCTGTATGTCTTCTGACATCATAATGCTTGAACAATTGCATAGCGG
>NC_134857.1:76092392-76099892 GCF_049852395.1 Peromyscus maniculatus bairdii
TAGTGTGTGTGTCTGTATAGTGTGTGTGTGTGTCTGTATAGTGTGTGTGTGTCTGTATAGTGTGTGTGTGTCTGTATAGTGTGTGTGTGTCTGTATAGTGTGTGTGTGTCTGTATAGTGTGTGTGTGTGTCTGTATAGTGTGTGTGTGTGTCTGTATAGTGTGTGTGTGTCTGTATAGTGTGTGTGTGTCTGTATAGTGTGTGTGTGTCTGTATAGTGTGTGTGTCTGTATAGTGTGTGTGTCTGTATAGTGTGTGTGTGTCTGTATAGTGTGTGTGTGTCTGTATAGTGTGTGTGTCTGTATAGTGTGTGTGTCTGTATAGTGTGTGTGTCTGTATAGTGTGTGTGTGTCTGTATAGTGTGTGTGTCTGTATAGTGTGTGTGTGTCTGTATAGTGTGTGTGTGTCTGTATAGTGTGTGTGTCTGTATAGTGTGTGTGTCTGTATAGTGTGTGTGTGTCTGTATAGTGTGTGTGTCTGTATAGTGTGTGTGTGTCTGTATAGTGTGTGTGTGTCTGTATAGTGTGTGTGTGTCTGTATAGTGTGTGTGTGTGTCTGTATAGTGTGTGTGTCTGTATAGTGTGTGTGTCTGTATAGTGTGTGTGTCTGTATAGTGTGTGTGTGTCTGTATAGTGTGTGTGTGTCTGTATAGTGTGTGTGTGTCTGTATAGTGTGTGTGTGTCTGTATAGTGTGTGTGTCTGTATAGTGTGTGTGTCTGTATAGTGTGTGTGTGTCTGTATAGTGTGTGTGTGTCTGTATAGTGTGTGTGTGTCTGTATAGTGTGTGTGTCTGTATAGTGTGTGTGTGTCTGTATAGTGTGTGTGTGTCTGTATAGTGTGTGTGTGTGTCTGTATAGTGTGTGTGTCTGTATAGTGTGTGTGTGTGTCTGTATAGTGTGTGTGTGTCTGTATAGTGTGTGTGTGTCTGTATAGTGTGTGTCTGTCTGTATAGTGTGTGTGTCTGTATAGTGTGTGTGTGTCTGTATAGTGTGTGTGTGTCTGTATAGTGTGTGTGTCTGTATAGTGTGTGAGTGTCTGTATAGTGTGTGTGTGTGTCTGTATAGTGTGTGTGTCTGTATAGTGTGTGTGTGTGTCTGTATAGTGTGTGTGTGTCTGTATAGTGTGTGTGTCTGTATAGTGTGTGTGTGTCTGAATAGTGTGTGTGTGTCTGAATAGTGTGTGTGTGTCTGTATAGTGTGTGTGTCTGTATAGTGTGTGTGTGTGTCTGTATAGTGTGTGTGTGTCTGTATAGTGTGTGTGTGTGTCTGTATAGTGTGTGTGTGTCTGGTGACCAGAGAGGCCAGAGGAGGAGTGGCAGATGCTTGTGAGCCACCATGTGGTTGCTGGGAATTGAACCCAGGTCCTCTGGAAGAGCAGCCAGTGCTCTTAACCACTGAGGCATCTCTCCAGCTCCTACTTTTCTTTAGTTCCTAGTGGAATTCATCATCTTTTTCTTAAGGCTTCATGTGACCCAGATTGGCCTCAGACACACGCGCTGAGGAGGATCTTGAACTCAGGATCTTCTGCCTCTACTTACTAAATCTAGGGCTGTAAGCATGTGCCACCATGCCAGGCTTTTATGTGGTGCTGGGGATGGAACCTGAGGCCTTGCGCATGGTAGGCTAGCATTCTCCCAACTGAGTCCTGGCCCCAGGCTGAACTTGTAGACTGCATGAATGTTGGACAGTGCATCTCTGCTGGAGGCATACGGGGATTGCTTCTGGAACTCAAGCTGGGGCAGCAAGACTTCAGAGAGCAAGGAAGGAAAGAGACTGACTTACTGATTATTTTTGTTTTTTGTTTGTTTGTTTTTGTTGTTGTTGTTTTTTCAAGACAGGGTTTCTCCGTGTAGTTTTGGTGCCTGTCCTGGATTTCCCTCCATAGACCAGACTGGCCTCAAACTCACAGAGATCCTCCTGCCTCTGCCTCCCGAGTGCTGGGATTAAAGGTGTGTGCCACTGCCGCCTGGCAATTGACTAATTCTTATATGAATGTTGAATTAAATGCCACTACTTTTAATTGAATGAAGATGTGTAAACTGAGTGGGATTTTTTCTTTTTCTGTTATGTTCTTCACGTGCTGTGTCACCTTGTGTTACTGTTGGCATGGACTAGATTTGTAGAGAACGCTCGTTTATTCTGTAAGCATTGTTGAATACTGGGTATGTGTGAGTAGCCATGGAAATACAACTGCAGACAAAATATAGAAATGCCTAACCCCATACAACTAAGTCTTGTGAGGAAAAGCAGACTATAAATAAAATACATAGTAATTATATGGTGATCAATTCTACAGAGGAAAGCGGACTAATGAAGGGAGGTGGAGAGAGCATTGGATGCACACAGTTCTCAGGCATAAACAGGGTATTCAGTGCTGCCCAGAGCTATGGGCTGCAGGCTGGAGCCTGAAGCAGGGAGATGGCCCGAGCCCAAGAATTCCAGACTGGCTGGTGGCAACATAAGGGGGCCCTGTCTTGAAAAAATTTAATGAATTAAGCAAATATTCACAAAATCATTCAAAGCTGCGTGGGCAAAACCCTGGAGGACGTGCAAGACCTAGCCGCATGGATTCCAGATGCAGGCTTGCTGTGGTCGGTGGCTGAAGCGTTGGCTCTGAGGTCAGGAGCGCTTGCTGCTCTGGAAGATGACCCAGGGTGTTCCCCGCACTGACACAGTGGCTCACAACCACCTGTAATGCCAGTTTCAGGGGGTCCCACACCCTCTTTCGACCTCAGCAGGCAATGCATGCGTGTGGTGCGTAGACACACATACAGGCAAAATTGCAATACACGTAAAGAATAAAAATTACAAAGCAAAGGGCTTTCTGGGTGGTGGGAATATCCAGTGAAAAATCCCTGAGGTGGGTGGTGTGTGCTGTTCGCAGGCCAGGAAAGCAGCCAGGCCAGCTGCAGCTGAGCCGGCCAGAGCAGAAGAGAGGCCGCACAGACTGTGTGAGGCTTTGTTGTGAGCCTGTTCATGTTCAGAGAAAATGGTACTCGGAGCTGTGAGGTCAGCTCAGCGGCTGGGCTGAGCAGATCGTGTGGGGAAAGCAGCAGACTCTACAGTGGTCTGGGGGGAGATGGAAGGCGTCAGCAGGGCGTTTGGAGGCTGCTGTGACAGTTGACAGAAAAGCAAGTCGCCTGGGGGAGACCGCATTTCCCCTTCAGTGTTACTGTGAGCTATTAATAGATCACCCAGATGCCACCTGGCTGCAACTTTGGAAAGGCTGGTTTTCTAATCAATGATTTTTATCTTTTGAAATTAAAATATGATTACATCATTTCTTTCTTCCCTTCCTTCCCTCCAACTCCCCCCATGTACCCTCTCTGGCTTTCTCTCAAATTCATGACCTCTTCCTTTCATGGTTCACACACACACACACACACACACACACACACACACACACACACACACAGAGTCCTAATTTATAATTACAATATGCTCAGTGCGTATAATGTTCCTTGCGTGTATGTTTTCAGGGCTGACCACTTGATGTTGGATAGGACATCTGGGATCTCTTCTCTGGGGAAGCCTGTTTCTCCTGCCTCTAGCGTGCCTTAGCTGCCCACAGTTCTTAGTCTCGAGAACACAACTCCTGTGCCTAAGGCTCAGAGACCTCCAACTGCAGAAGATGTGCCCCCAAGACTGTAAGATCCGGGGGAACAGGGAGTAGGATGTGAGAGTGTGTCAGGGAAGCTACCGCCATGAAGTCTCTCCAACATGGCTGCCTAAACAAGGCCTGAACAAGGGGACACCAATAGGCGGCTGGATTTTAATTGCTTCCTTTCCTAATCTATTCAGACCAATTGTTTACATGGGGTGGGGGGACGGAGGGGGTATGAAAACCAGAGCAATCCAACAGACCTGGACATCTGCCTTTGGAGTTTATTGTTTGTGAGGGAAGAATCCTAAGTGGCCCAGACTGGCCTTGAACTCCTGATCCTCCTGCTTTTGTCTTCCAAGTGTTAGGATGACAGGCTTGTGCCACCATTTAAATTATGTTTAGGTTTTTAAAGAGTTTTGGAGGGGGGTTGAGATAGAATTTCACGATATAGCCCAGACAGGCCTTGAATTCTCGTCCTCTTTCCTCAACCTCCCAAGGGTTAGGATTATAGGCATGCTCATGAGGCCTAGCTTAAAATTTTAGTTTAAGGACAAACAAATGTTATCTTTTTAAAAAATGGGGTTTGAAATCTGAACCCGGTAATTCTTGATTTTGTATTAATCAGCTTTTCATTTACGTAACTAAAAGCCTGAGAGGATCAACTTAAAAAAGGGTTCTGTTGGCCCACAGTTCTGTAAGTTTCAGCTGAAGCTGTGAACATGTTAGCAATCCTCCTGCCTCTGTTCCTCCCCAGTGCTGGGATTACAGGCCTGCTTCAGTGGCTGGTTTACCTCAGCTTTGTATTTTAAACTCATTTTTCCCCCTTGTGAAATGCGAAGAAGTATATGAACTATGTATAGAAGGCATATATTCTGTCATAAGTCATTCTCCTTGTCCACATGTCCTTGAACTTCAAATAAGCAACGGATGATGTTATTTTGTCATTGATACCTGATTTTGGTAAGACTTCTGTATTTTCAGCTCTTAGAGAGTAGGCCTTTTAGGTACAGAGACATTAGCTAAAATAAACTTTAATAGCTCTTAAGCTCAGAAAAAAACTATGAGTGATTTGCTCAGACCCATTTTTGTATACATTTTGTTCAATCATGAATTATATATATAATATTCACATATATTAATATTCATAACCGTCACTAAGCTCATGAATCTAAAATGAGAACATTTTAAGAGCGCCGAGGGTTGGGAGACAGTACCAAGTCTATGTAGCCTCATGCACACATCCCTTCTCAGCACAGCTGGTGAAGATCTGGGGGACCAGGTCTATTTAATAGTGTCAATTTCAGTAATGAACAGGAAGCTTGTTCCGACTTGGAAGACCTAAAGTTGTTGGAAATTGATTTCTTACTGCAGCGCCAAAGTGAATCTCTAGTTTTTTAATCTTTTGACCACAACCTTTAAGAGCTTTATAGACTAAACTGGAAGAATGTTTTACAGAGTAGTTCACTCATGCTCTGCCCACCAAGTCCCGCTTCTCAGCTTGTGTATGTGCTTACTAGGAACTGAACCCAGGAACTCAAGCATAAAAAGCAAAGCTCTGGACTGGACAGATGGCTCAGTGGTTAAAACACTGGCTGCTCTTACAGAGGACCTGGGTTTGATTCCCAACACGGACATGGAGGCTTATAGCCATCCATAACTCCAGTTCCAGGGGATCTGACACCCTTTACTGGCCTCCACAGGTACTGGGTTCACATGCAATGTGTATACATTAAATACAGGTAAGACACTCATACACACAAATAAAAATAAATCTTAAAAAAACCACGAGTTTTATTATTGAGCTACACCTTTACCCTCAATACAGAATTCTTTTCCTTTAAAATAAAAAAAAAATTACTTCTTTGAGAATTTTATAATTTTGGTCATAATCATCCCTCCCCCAGCTCCTCCCAAGGCCACCCCTTCCTCCTTACCCAACTTTGTGTCCCTTCTCTTTTGTTCCTCCCCC
Organism: Peromyscus maniculatus bairdii; assembly: GCF_049852395.1. NCBI lineage: Eukaryota > Metazoa > Chordata > Mammalia > Rodentia > Cricetidae > Peromyscus > Peromyscus maniculatus. The sequence continues at coordinate 76,097,963 of NC_134857.1, forward strand.
TCCCTCCTCCTCCTTCATTGTCTTCGTCGTCTTCTTCATCTTCTTCCTCTTCTCCTCTCTCATTCATTCATTCATTCATTCACTCGTTCATTCAAGAAAACCATTAGTCCAATTTGTGCTGCCCATATTGGGTGCATGGTCCTAAGAGACAGCTGAATGCTTGGCCCTAAATGGGACATATATGTCCCACCCCCGGGTCCTCTCAAGGCTCAGGGATCATTGTGAACAAAACTAATCTAAGAGCCGGGGGTGGTGGATGACTAAGAAGGAAACAATGACAACAGGCACTAGTCCCAGGCCTGCTCGAGCCAGGCCAGTCCACCCAGGGTCTGTTACAGGAGCTCTATGCCCTTCAGTGTGGTTGACTTGCTCTGAACCTAACTGAAGCTTATCAGTGTGTCATTTAGCTGAGTTGTCATTCCATGGTGCTATGATAGACTTATCTTGGGGGTGCTTGTTAAAAGTAGATATCCCTGACCCCTACATCTAGATGTTCTGGCATAACAGATTTCTAGAAGGCTCTCAGGAAACAGTATTTTTAATTCATACCACTGGTGGTGACAATGCAAAGGTCACTGGACCTCCCTTGGAGAACTGTTGTTTCAAAATACCAGGATACCAGGCCTCTGAATGTCTTTTAAGGTGTTAACTGAGCAGGAAGGGCAAATGTGTAACATGGCCTTTACAAGGCAGAGCAGCGCGAAATGAGTATCCAGGGATCAGCAACTGGGGAGGAAACAACCCTCAGCCCGGGGATGGAGGCAGGCTTGAGAGTGTCTGCCTGAGAATGGGTGTGAGGGGTGCGTGGGAGACACAGACAAGAGCCACGAGAGTAGATGGAGCTCCTTAGGTCAAAGGGTGAGTGAAAATGAAAATCCAAGACAACTGAAGACATGCCAAAGCAGAGCCTTTAGCATATAGAAAGTGGTGTTTAAAACCAAAACGAGGGGCTGGAGAGATGGCTCAGAGGTTAAGAGCACTGACTGCTCTTCCAGAGGTCCTGAGTTCAATTCCCAGCACCCACATGGTGGCTCACAACCCTGGCGCCCTCTTCTGGCCTGCAGGGATATGTGCAGATAGATAAAACACTGTATACATAATAAATAAATAAATCTTAAAAAAAAAAAAATGAGGGCCAGTTAGCTGGCTCTGCAGGTAAAGGTGCTTGCCACCAAGCCTGAGCACCTGGGTCTGATGCCGGGAACCCACGCGGTAGAAGAGGGGCACTCACTCCTAGAAGTCGCCCTCTGCCCTGGACAAGCTTGCTGTGGTGTGTCTGTACCCCTTCACCACACAATAAATAAAGGTCATAAAAAATAAACGAGCCGCCCAGCGGTGGCAGCAGCGGCGGTGCATTCCTTTAATCCCAGCTCTCAGGAGTCAGAGCCAGGCTGATCTCTGTGAGTTCAAGGCCAGCCTGGTCTACAGAGCGAGATCAGGACAGGCACCAAAACTACACAGAGAAACCCTGTATCGAAAAGCCAAAATAAACAGATAGATATATGGATGGATGGATAGATAGATAGATAGATAGATAGATAAAATAAAAGAGTGGAAGAAAAGCTGAGCAACTGGAGAAATGCACTTAGAAACTTGAAAGATTGAAAATCAATAAAGCAGATATTAAATCCAACAAGCAAAGACAAAACAAACAGAGAAACCAAACAACAGACAAAAACAAAAGCCTGCCAACATCCCTGGGAAAGGGGGGCAAGGCCTTAGAACCTGAGGACTTCGGGGGACTGGGAGGAAGGTCCTGAGTTTGAGGCCAGCCTTGGTTACAAACCAGACTTAATCTCAAAAAAATAAAATAAAATAAAATAAAACAACAAAACAAACAAAGCTCCCACTTCCCAAACCCAGGAAGTGTGTGTGTGTGTCTGCGTCTGTGTGTGCATGTGTGTCTGTGTGTGCTTTACTACCGTACAGC